>NC_056731.1:495370881-495568381 GCF_019279795.1 Protopterus annectens
CTTCAGAGTTGTGCACTGTTATTTTTGTTTCACTGTATAGTTTTTCAGATCTCTGCTGAAAGTGTTGGTTTTCTCATACCCACCCTCCCTATTCCTGTGTTGTTTAAATTTGGAGGCTTTTGCAGTTGCCCACCCCCACTGTAGATTTGATCTGGGACACTTCCCCCAGTCCCATCTGTTTACCTCATTCTACCTAATAGACTCCTTCTGCACTTGTTTTTAGTCATTTTTAATTTAATTGCATTTTTTAAACTGTTTGGTCTAACATTGCTACATACTGAAGTGTGCTAGCTTGCACTGCATTTGAATTGTTTTGACTGCTGTTTTAGCTACTTTTCTGTATATATATATATATATATATATATATATATATATATATATATATATATATATATATATATATATATATATATATATATATACATTTCCTGTAGCTAGTGTAGTCCAGATTCAGATTTGCTGTATCCAGGACTGTATGTAAGCTTCTGAGCACCCCCCCAAGCTTTCTGTGTTGGAGGAAAGCCTTCTATCTTATCAGTGGGAGTGGTAAGCACTAGGTAACCTATCTACCACATAAGGAGTGGTTCTGGCCCAGAAATTGTAGTTCTTGGCCGTATGGGCAGTTTTTCCATCTCTCTCAACTTTCTGATTTAAAAGCCCGCATTTGCACTTGTTTCCCCCCTTTCCTGTAACTAGTTTAGTCCAGATACAGATTCTTAGTTTTAGCACTTGAATTTGCTTATTCCTGATCAGCACTTGTTCAGAACTTGTAAGCACTAAATAACCTATTTATTACTACAGCACTCAACCTTCCTCATTACCTAGAGGAAAACAGTTTTGGTACTTACTTTCCTCACTTGCTTAGAGAAAAACAGCTCTTGTACTCACTTTCCTCACTTATCTAGAGGAAAATAGTTTTTTATTCAGGCATGTCCAAGGGTCAGCTCCCAGTGTTCTCTCCTGTCTATCTAATGAATCCGGGCATCTTGGGGCAATGTAGAAATTGCCTCATGTACACAGACAACCCTCTCCTTCCACCACCAAACACTACAACCTGTGAGAGATGCACTTATCTAGCCAAACTGGAGGTAAAGCTCTCTCCAATCAAGACTGAACTTGACAGTCAAGAGGAGAAGGTAAACACTTGCACCACACCACACTCATCACATAGTCTCACTAAATCTATACCACCAAAATCCACACATAGAAACATAAAAACATTCGCAGAGGCTCTCAATAATAATCTGCTCAAGCAACAGAGACCTCAAAAGCAGAAATGCAAAAAACCTCCACCCCCCCAACACAACCCAAATGACACATAGCCCGCAGACTCAGTGTGCTACTCAACCATAACCAATAAGGCAAAACAACGTACCCAACACACTAGTCATAGGTGACTCTTTAGTCAGGCACACTGATGTCCCACTCACCAGGCTAAACAAGGAGAAGGTTACTGTTAGCTGCCTGTCGGGTGCCAGGATCCGACACATAACCCACGCACTCAGGTCACTCCACAACAAGTACAAATATGACTCTGTCATTGTCCATGTTGGTGTGAACGACCTGAGACGTACTTCCTTGGACTACATGAAAAGAGACATGGAAGAGTTCTCCAATCTTGTAGCCCAGGCAGGTATGACCCTAGCCCTGAGTAGCATTCTGCCATCACCCAGAAAGATGCCGCAGTACAAGGACAAAATGAATGACTTCAACAATTGGCTAAGCTTCTGGTGCCATTCTAAAGGGATACAGTATCTGTCTGCCTGGGATGACATAGTCAACAGACCACGATGCTTTGCCAGAGATGGCCTGCACCTGTCACCCCTGGGATTCCGGATACTGGCTAAGGTTCCTGCCACCCCTATAGTGCCATTTTTTAGGCAAGGTTCAAATGACAAATTCACCACCATAACAGGAACAGGCAAGCAAAAACTGACGGTGATGCTACTCAATGCTAGAAGTCTAAATCTGAAAATGCACTCACTTGAGGCACTCCTTAAAATGGAGAACATCGATATCTGTGCAGTGACTGAGACCTGGTTCAAGGATCCAGAGAGCACCCCTGCACTACCAGGCTATAACTCATACCACACTTTTCGGCCATGTAACCTAGACCGGAACACCAAAGGCGAAGGTGTGTCTATATTCATCAAGGATATCCACACCTCCAGGTTAGTTGTTCAGCATAATGCATCCGAGGTTATCCAAGTGCTACTAACTCTGGGCAAAATTGCAATCCAAATTGTAACATGATACAGATCACCCACCATGCCCCAGGATTCCCACTCCTCTTTTCTTGATGTACTGGAAAATATTAGGGTTAAACCAAATGCCCTAATAATGGGTGATTTCAACTGCCCCACCATTAACTGGGAAAACTACTCATGTACCAACTCCTTCGCTCAATGCTTTCTGGAATTCATAAACTCCAATGCCCTGGATCAACTTATCCACACCCCCACCAGGGGCAACAATATCCTAGATCTAGTCATTACCAACATGAGTGACCGGTGTTCCACACCTGAACATAATTTGTATGTATATTCCCCCAGGAAATAATATAGATACTCTCGAAACCACCCTTCACTGGATATCAACTCATTTCCCTCAAGAGACCTTAGTTCTCGGAGACTTTAATATAGATTGGACTAGCTGTTCCCCTTCAGCTCCTTCTACACATATTAACCTTTACTCTTTCAAGCAAATTATTAATACTCCCACCAGGATAGGCAAATCTAACCAGAAAGACAGTATACTTGACTGGGTGCTAATTAATAGTCATCCTGACCATTATGCATCTGGCACCCTCCCTGATAGCTTAAGTGACCACCATCTCACCTTCATAATTAAGCATAAGATAGCCATTCCTAAGCAACTCACACTCAGAGCTGTTAGAAATAAAAAGAAATTTGACTTAACCAAATTTCAACTAGCGAAGGCAACAGGTAAAAAAACAGCTATACACACAGCGATTAAACCAAGCCACTCAGGAACTCAGGAACAAAAGAGTATAATGTTAACGTATTTTAATAAAACCGTTTTCGCTCCTCACAAACAAGGAGCTTCTTCAGACACAGTAAAAGGCGCCAAAGCGCTTTTTTTAAAATACAACAGCTGATTGCTTCTATGATGTCATTTCCTTTACAGCTGATACATTTACGGAACACTTTTTTAATAAATAAACAGTAAATATAAACAAGTACTACACAAGTACTTCCAAGGTGTAACTATATTTACTTTTTTAAAAACAGTACCATATATTTCCCATGGATAATTTTAAGTGTAGTTATAAGTTTAAGTCAGTACATCAAATCTTTTTTAATCAAGCACACATAAACCTCGAAGGGGCAACAAAATAAAACTAACCATTTAAAACATGTTACTTCATTATGCTAATCATGTTGTAAACAATTTTACTTAAAAAATTATAAGGTAATATGTATCGATGTCCTTCCCTCTATTAGTTCCCAAAACTATTTATTTGTGATAAACAAATATAATAAACTAGTTAATTTCTTAAATAACTTTTATATTTTAAAATGACAGAGATGTTGCAGGTTTCATTCAACCCGGGAGGGGAAAAAGCGTTTAAAAGTAGCTGCCATTCTAGTTCTTTGATTTCAAGTAGGAGAGACTGAGGACCCCCCCTGATTCCAACTTTAACTAAGTCGATGCCCATAAAACAAAAACTGTGTCCAGTATGATCTAGGACGTGTTTTGAAAGGGCATTGTCAGTTTTTTTATTTTTTATAGCGTAATTATGTTGGTAAACACGGTCACGCAGTCTGCGGTCCGTCTTACCAACATAAAACGCAGCACAGCAATTACACAGTGCAATATAAACAATAGACTTAGTATCACATCCAATCTTATGTTTGATGTAAAATTAACTAGTTTATTATATTTGTTTATCACAAATTAATAGTTTTGGGAACTAATAGAGGGAAGGACATCAATACATATTACCTTATAATTTTTTAAGTAAAATTGTTTACAACATGATTAGCATAATGAAGTAACATGTTTTAAATGGTTAGTTTTATTTTGTTGCCCCTTCGAGGTTTATGTGTGCTTGATTAAAAAAGATTTGATGTACTGACTTAAACTTATAACTACACTTAAAATTATCCATGGGAAATATATGGTACTGTTTTTAAAAAAGTAAATATAGTTACACCTTGGAAGTACTTGTGTAGTACTTGTTTATATTTACTGTTTATTTATTAAAAAAGTGTTCCGTAAATGTATCAGCTGTAAAGGAAATGACATCATAGAAGCAATCAGCTGTTGTATTTTAAAAAAAGCGCTTTGGCGCCTTTTACTGTGTCTGAAGACGCTCCTTGTTTGTGAGGAGCGAAAACGGTTTTATTAAAATACGTTAACATTATACTCTTTTGTTCCTGAGTTCCTGAGTGGCTTGGTTTAATCGCTGTGTGTATAGCTGTTTTTTTACCTGTTGCCTTCGCTAGTTTGTGTGTCTGCGATATGTCAAGCCCAAGGACTCCGGTCCTTTTTGGGACTGAGAACACGCCTTCAATGGATGTTCCTCCTATTGGTGATCAAGTTAACGTTGGGGACTTGCTTGTTTTACTAACCCAGCGTCTAGACTCTCTGAATTCACGGTTAGACAGGATCGAGTCTAACGGTGTATTGAATACACAGAACACTTTAGTTATTCAACCGGATAACAACGGAATGAGGTCGGATAGCGTATCTCTTGTTTCCATCCAGCCTGGTCAAGCACGGAGGTCAACCAGTCCTGGGTCGACCTCTAACCCTGCAGAATCAGCATCAGGGCTTCAGTTGCCTCCCTTAACAAAACAAACGGATGGTCCATCCCGACATGCTGAAAACGGGTTTGCGGTTTGTGTAAACAACAGCAACAATACCTCGAGTGGCAATAAT
This sequence comes from Protopterus annectens, assembly GCF_019279795.1. NCBI lineage: Eukaryota > Metazoa > Chordata > Ceratodontiformes > Protopteridae > Protopterus > Protopterus annectens. The sequence continues at coordinate 495,375,787 of NC_056731.1, forward strand.
TTCGATCCTGGGCTTATTGGCGTGCCCTCTTTTGGAGAATGGGCTAATAACATCAAAGCGTTTGCTTTTGGTTCTAATTCCACATCGGGCCCGTCGGCTACGGGGATCAGTTTGTCAGGTAACACTGATGATAATATTGCCATTAATTTAAAGCTTTTGGACAATAATATGTTGAAAATCAGGAAACTTCAACTTGAAGTTTCCTACTTTAAACAGTGTATTAGAGAAAGTATTGTGCCTAAAGGCTTGAGGAGCTCTTTTGCCCCTACTGGGCTATTTTCTGATTCCTCGTTTACCGATGAACTTAACTGTGTTTTAAATAAACAAGGGCTTGAACTACTAGGAGTCATGGTGAAGCATTACGAAAAACAAATTGACTCCTTATTGTCAGAAACAAATGTTCTCGATGATAAAATCAAAGCAGACTTAAATTTTCTCCGGTACAAATACGATTACCACCGGATCTTTGATAGTATTGACTCATTGTTAGTTAAATTGAAAACTAACAAAACTAAAAAACTTTTAAGAGACCGTCAAGCGTATGCTACTGAGATGGCGTACCCTAATTTAATTAAGAAGCTAAATGGTTCCCAAAACAAAAGTGGACTACCAACAAAAAATTGTAATGACAGAGATGCTTCTTTTCCGTTACACCCATTAGAGGAGAATGATCTCGAAAATGAAGATGGTGATGAATGTCCATCGTTTCAACAACCCAGGAGAAGTAACAGAATAAAATCTAATTATAACAAAAATGGGTACTATCCCAACTATAAAAAACAGAATAAACCTTTTTTAGGGCGGAGGAACAACCAGAGGAAAAACAATCAGAACAATTAGGAATTGAAATTCCTGCTTTTCCAACTGGTAAACCAACAATTTTGAAAAACAAAAAAGGAGATTTTATTATTTACAACTTCTCCGAAGTCAACATTGATCAAGAATTAATTGAACTGTTGGCGTTTGGGTTATCCTTTGTTCCTGATCAGAGGATTAGTTTGCCTAGGTGTTTGATGGACTTAAAATGTTTTGTACGCAGCTTAAATCTTAAGGTTTTATTTAGTGGTGATTCTACCACAGATAAACATCCTTTTAAAATGTTAAGCACCTTTAATCCTCCACTACACCCTATCTTGCAAACATTTGAGTATGCCTGTGAAATTGACTTCAGACATTTATTTGAGAATATTAAATGGTTTGAAAATAAAAATAACATCTCCCCTGAACAAAGGGTTAGTTTGAAAAACCTCAGTAATGCACCAATTAGGGTGATTAAACCTGATAAAGGTGGGGGCTTAGTCATCCTTGATAAAGGTGACTATAATTTAAAGATGTCTAAGGTGCTTAACACACCAGCTTATGAAATTTCATCTCTCAATGAGATGTCAGGTCAACATAACCGAATCAAAGGGTATCTCAGGGATTTATTTATTGAAAGAAGGATTGATATCGAAACCTTCAATTTTATCAACATCTCCTTCCCTAGAGTACCAGTCATGTTTGGGATCCCCAAAATACATAAAAACTTGGTGGACCCACCTATGCGTGCCCTAGTGGATGGGAGATGTTGTATCACTTACCCTTGTGCTAAGGTTGTTGACCATATTCTAAATAAATACCTTAAGCTACTACCCCAGATCTGTAAAGATTCCTGGTCCTTTTTACGGTCCATCAATGACATCTCTTTCGACCCTTCATACAACTTCTTAACCATCGATGTGGTTGATTTATATACTTGTATACCACACTGTGAGGCTGTTGAATGGGTTGAATTGATGTTATTAAACCTAGGGGCCCCTAAAGATGAAATTGATGTGGTTACCCTCCTCTTGGATGTTATTTTAACGTCCAATTTCTTCATCTTCGATAACAACTACTACCTCCAGAAAAGAGGTATCGCTATGGGTTCCCCATGTGGAGGGAGTGTCGCTAATTTAGTGGTTGCTTATTGGGAAAAGACATTCTTGTTCAAAGATACTCTATTTAAAAAGACCAATAAATTCTATACGCGTTTTTTAGACGACGTATTTATTCTTATACAAGGAGACGAAGACTGTGTTTCCAGCTTAATGAGGAAAATGAATACATCTTGCACCTTTCTTACTTTTACCCACCATTTCTCTGTTAAGGAGATTGACTACCTAGATGTCAAACTTATCAAAGATCTTGATAATAAGCGTATACTTTCAAGTATTTTCAGAAAACACACATACTGTAATGCTTTCCTACATTATTCCAGCAACCATCCATGGAAGCAGAAAAAGTCCATAGTCAAGGGCCAATTAGTGAGAGCTACTCGTATGTGTAACACCCAAATGGCCTTTGAAGATGAGTGCTCTAATCTTAGATGTATGTTTCTGAATAGGGGTTACCCCTGTGAACTCCTTGATAGTTTAATTAATGAGGTGTCATTCAAAAGATCATCAGGGTTTTATAAACCACTCCTTCAAAACTCTAAATCAAGTAATTCTTTGAACATAGAAATCACGGGAACACCTACATGTAGTAATGAACCCAGTTCTTTCTTACATGACAACAGCAATAATTGTCAAGTTAAAGACAGTCCAATACAGGACTTTAAGATTAGTTTTATAATAACTCATAATAAACACATCGATAGTATGTGTACAATTATTAAGAAAAATTGGCATTTTATTGTGAATAATGCTTATTTATTGGAAATTTTGGGTTCATTTCCCTCCTTTGTATTTAGGAGAGGTAAAAATTTAAAAGAACTGTTGCAAACAAGTGACTTCAGTACTTTTTCATCAAGACAAACTGGTACTTTCCCTTGCGGGTTTTGTAACTGGTGTAGGTTATTGAAAACAGGGAATTCTTTTGTTATAAGAGATGAGAAATTTTACATCAAACATAAGATTGGATGTGATACTAAGTCTATTGTTTATATTGCACTGTGTAATTGCTGTGCTGCGTTTTATGTTGGTAAGACGGACCGCAGACTGCGTGACCGTGTTTACCAACATAATTACGCTATAAAAAATAAAAAAACTGACAATGCCCTTTCAAAACACGTCCTAGATCATACTGGACACAGTTTTTGTTTTATGGGCATCGACTTAGTTAAAGTTGGAATCAGGGGGGGTCCTCAGTCTCTCCTACTTGAAATCAAAGAACTAGAATGGCAGCTACTTTTAAACGCTTTTTCCCCTCCCGGGTTGAATGAAACCTGCAACATCTCTGTCATTTTAAAATATAAAAGTTATTTAAGAAATTAACTAGTTTATTATATTTGTTTATCACAAATAAATAGTTTTGGGAACTAATAGAGGGAAGGACATCAATACATATTACCTTATAATTTTTTAAGTAAAATTGTTTACAACATGATTAGCATAATGAAGTAACATGTTTTAAATGGTTAGTTTTATTTTGTTGCCCCTTCGAGGTTTATGTGTGCTTGATTAAAAAAGATTTGATGTACTGACTTAAACTTATAACTACACTTAAAATTATCCATGGGAAATATATGGTACTGTTTTTAAAAAAGTAAATATAGTTACACCTTGGAAGTACTTGTGTAGTACTTGTTTATATTTACTGTTTATTTATTAAAAAAGTGTTCCGTAAATGTATCAGCTGTAAAGGAAATGACATCATAGAAGCAATCAGCTGTTGTATTTTAAAAAAAGCGCTTTGGCGCCTTTTACTGTGTCTGAAGAAGCTCCTTGTTTGTGAGGAGCGAAAACGGTTTTATTAAAATACGTTAACATCAAATTTCAACTAGAATTAAATTCCTGTAACTGGACAATACTAAAATATCTACCCGTAGATGAAGCAGTGCTATACTTTATCAAAAAATTCCTAGAAATTCTCAATTTTCATGCTCCCATTCGTTCAAAGAAAACCAAAACTGTAGATGTTCCTTGGCTTTCAAAAGAAACAAGGCAGAAAATTAATCTCAGAAATAAAGCATGGTCTGTTTGGCGTACTACTAAACTCCCTCCGGACCAAAGTAAATATAGACAACTTAGGAATGAAACTAAAAGACTAATTTTACTAGATAAAAGACAATACTATTGTAAATTGCAAACTGAACACCAAAACTGTCCACAAAAATTCTGGGCTGGACTAAATCAACTTCTTCACCCTGGTTGTACTACTACCCCTGTCCCTGCTACACTCATTGATAAAACCCCTGACGATGTCTCTAATAGCTTTAACCGCTTCTTCACTGAGACAATTCAATCTCTGTCTAATCAACTGCCACCCAGCTCTCATACCTTTGACTCTCCCACATACAAAAATATTCCCCTATTTACCTTTCAACCTGTAGCAACTTCTTTCATTTGTAAATTAATCAAAAAACTAAAACCCTCCACACTCTCAGCTGATCAACTCCCAGCTGAATATTTGCAAAAAACAGCTGAGGCTATTGCCTACCCAGTGTCAATCCTTATCAATCGCTCCTTAGCAGAGGCCAAAATCCCCGAGATCTGGAAGATATCTTATGTAATTCCTCTCCACAAGGGAGGCACCTCCACTGAGCTCTCTAACTATAGGCCCATATCTATACTTTCCCCTCTAGCAAAGATAATGGAAAAATGTGTTCAGAAACAGTTCATGCAACACCTAATCGTCAACCAACTACTGGCTGACACCCAACATGGTTTCAGACCTCTCCATAGTACTACCTCAGCCCTTCTAGTCTTCTCAAATACCATAAACACCTATCGAAATAATAATAATATCTCATCTGCACTATTTCTGGATCTGTCGAAAGCCTTCGATATGGTGGATCATAAACTTCTAATCAACACATTGCCTTCACTTGGTCTGGACACCATTGCCATACAATGGTTTAGTTCCTATCTATGTGGCAGAAAACAAGCAGTTTTATGGCAGACCAAACTCTCTAAGTTACTACCCAATACATTGGGAGTCCCGCAAGGATCTATTTTAGGGCCATTGTTATTTTCCATCTTTATCAATGACCTGCATACAGTTATTCCTAATGCCAGTTGCATACAATACGCAGACGACTCTACGTTGATATGCTCTGGTACAACCCCTTCAGAGTTACAATTATTAACCCAGTCTACTTTCAGCAAAATAGAAAACTGGCTCTCCAGTCGTCGCTTGATACTTAATTCTAAAAAAACTAAAATGTTGTTGTTTCCACCGACTAAAAGGTCCTGCTCCATCAACTTTACTATCCAAGCTAAGGATGGGACCATAATTTCTCCGGACCTTTCGACAAAATTACTAGGGGTAACCATAGACAACAATCTAAAATTTGATATACACGTAAACCAAATGATTAAGACCATTAATAAGAAGCTAGGCTCGTTATATAGAATAAATAGCTTCTTGACCCCCCAAGCTAAAATCGCCATCGCCCAGACTCACCTTCTCTCATCACTCTTGTACTCGTCCCCCTTACTTCACAACATAAGTAAAACTGTCATGAACAAGCTCTCCAATTGCTACAATCATATAGCTAGGTTTGTTACTGGGTCACCATATAGGACCCATCATTGTACCAACTTAGCCAAGCTCAACTGGACTGAGCTACCGAACCTTATCTCTTACAACCTACTAGTCCTTACCCACAAAATTATATACAACCCCGAATACATTCCTTCACTCAAATTGCTGCTTCCCCTTTGTAACAACCCACGGCCATTAAGGTCATCCAACCGTCTCCTAATCCAAACATTCAAAACCAACAACTCTGCTGGTGACTCCCATCTCAACAACGCTGCAGGGAAAATTTGGAACAAACTTCCCCATGATATTACCTCCATCTCCACTTTAAGTCAATTCAAAACTAAGATAAAAACACACCTGGGTTCAATGCGAAATTGCCATTGCCTAAACCCGGGATAGTCTACTCTATGCTTGACTAACAGCCTGAACACCTGAATCTCCTACATTTCCTTACTTTCCTAATCTTCTTACATCTAAGATAAATTTGATGAATAACTTATTGTGTTCTATTTTTGTATGAATAATTTTTTTTTACACTATTATATAAATGTTTTTTGTTACATGTGCTGGAGCTTTTCTCCCCGGGCCTCCGCTGAAAATGGACACGTATCCAGTCGGATCCCCCCGGTCAACAAATGTAAAATAAAATAAAAAAAAATAAAAAGTCAATGCCTCATTGGTCCGATCCGACCATAAGCTAATTACCCTAGATATCCACATTCTGACCCCACCCCACCTCATTAAGGAAACCATGGTAAAAAATTTCTCTAAAGCCAACTTCATGCTTCTTAAGACAGAAGTGGTGAACTTCATGACACCCATGCAGATGGACAATACAGTTACGACTACTGAATCCTACATAATTGCACTTTATAAGCACTTATATGAGTGCATGGATCATGCTATTCCAAACAGAACCAAGATGCTATCCTCCAAATAAAAGGAAGCCAGTCTGGTGGTCCCCTGCCTTAAACAAACTGTACAACAAAAGGAAGAAACTGTTGCAAAAGAGAGTAAAATCCCACGAGTGGAGGAACTCCCTGGTCAGCCTCAGTAAGAAGCTGCAATCCCTGATAAAATCCTCCAAAGCTAATTACGAAAACAAAATTGCCACTGATTCTAAAGACAACCACAAAGAATTCTATAGCTATGTCAAGAATCTCAATGTCAACACTCAGATCTGCTCTGAGTTACAGCACAATGACACAATATACAGACCCAACTGATATTGCCAACATCCTGGCAGATAGGTTCAGTGCTAACTTTACCCCCCCTCTCACCCTCTAAAGAGCCCATCTCTATACCGGAAGAATGCAAACTTCCTGTAATCATGGCTGCACAGGTGAAAAACACACTCTCCAAAGCCAAGAACACAGCATCCATGGGACAAGACAACATCCCAGGCTGCGTTCTACACGAACTACAGAACGAACTGGCACCCCACCTAAGTACCATGTTCAATCATAGCCTTACCTCAGGCTTTGTGCCTGCTGAATGGCACACAGCAACGGTTATCCCACTCCACAAGGGGGGAGCCACCACAGACCTCAGGAGCTACCGCCCCATTAGCCTGACGAGCCTGGGCTGCAAGGCCATGGAAGGTATCATCATGGAACTTATCAACAAAGACATTGGTAATCTCCAAACTCTGGACCCCACCCAGTTTGGGTTTGTAAAAGGCAGATCATGTCTCCTAAACCTGATAGATTTCTTTGAAGCAGTCACCAAAGCCGTAGACAAGGGTAAGGTGGTTCACACAGCCTATCTAGATCTTGCCAAGGCTTTCAACACCATCCCCCATTCTGGAATTATTGATAAACCCACTAACTAGGTATAAATCCCTATGCCACAAGATGGGTTGCCAACTGGCTCACTGACAGAACCCACACTGTGAAAGTAGCAGACTCCAAATCCGACTTCAGACAAGTGACAAGTGGAGTACCACAGGGTTCAGTCCTGGGTCCTCTCCTGTTTGGTATCTACTTCTCTGAAGTAAAGGCTAACACAGAAGGTCTTTGGCTAATGAAGTCCACAGATGACTGCAAACTAGGAGTCATAATCGAAACTCCTAACGATGTGGACATCCTACAAAAGGGCCTCACTGAGACAGATGCCTGGTGTCAAAGCCATGGCCTCAAGCTCAATGCCAAAAAGTGTATTGTCATCCCCTTTGGTAAAAACTCTGTACCCATGAACTACAACATAGGCAGTAGTATACTTAACACCGAAAGTGTGATAAGAGACCTTGGCACACAGGTGGACAGTAGTCTCTCCTTTGATAATCACATCACCACAGTAGTCAGTACATCCTTCTACATGGCACACCTCATCACAAAAGGTTTCTCATCCAGAAAAAAAGAGGTCATTGTTCCCCTCTGCTCATCACTCATTAGACCCATTATAGAGTACAACACCCCTTTTGGTATGTACCTCACAAGACATCTACAACAACTGGGAAGGCCACAGAAATGCCTCACAAAGGGGATTAGCGGCCTCAAACAGATGCCCTATGCAGACCGTCTCAAAAAACTCCAGCTTTACTCCGTCGCATATCGCCTACTCAGAGGTGATCTCTGCCTAACATACAAAGCTATGTCAAACCCAGAGCTGTTGAACATGCTCCACTTAAAGAAATCCCAATCCCTCCATGCTACATGCTCTATGGACCTAAACCTTGTCACCACAATAAACAGAACATGCTGGAGGGATAGATTCCTGTCCCAGAGACTTCCCATACCCTGGAATAAACTACCTATCTATATGAAACAAAGCTCCTCATTAGCATTCTTCAAGAAAAATCTTGATGATTGGATGGGAAATAGGAAATTCACCCCGGTGATCACCTCTGTGGCTCTGCTCGACAGTCGCACAGGAAAATAATTTTCTTGGGTGGCAAAAGCCAGGGTACCTTTTTGGCTGGGCTTGTATAGGCCCCAGGGCCGATAGCCTAGTACCTACCTATGAACCTATGAACCCAGGTTCTGCATGCCTTGCACAGCATGCAGGATTAGTGCAGGAGCTCTAGCAGGCAATATGTCTGCCATGCGATCCAGGAACAGCCTGCACGAGCGTTCCTGCATTAGTCCTGCATGGACTAAGCCCCTGTATGCAAATCACCACATTTGCAGGAGAAATCTATGCAAATGGGGTGAATTTGCAATCCAGAAAGCTTGAAACCAGTCATGCAGGATTAGTGTAATCTGCAGAAATGTACTCAGTTAGAATTTTAGCTGATCTTAGCTGTTTAAGCGTAGGGCAGCAGCACGCAAACAGGATCGGGGGGGGGGGGGAATAATAAAATAAACTTAAAATAAGAATTCTAACTAAAATCACTATTCTGCCATGAAAGTCAATGATAGGCAGAAGACAACATGGCTAGTGAGTAGTGGTTGCTAAGGGGGGAGGCTCAGTGTGAGACATGTAACTATGTATTAGCAGGCAATCCTATGCAAATGAGGGGAATGATAGTGAATCCCAGTTTTCCCCAGCATGCTAGTCAGGTCCCAACAGTGTAAGAGTAGGAATAGCTTGGTGCAAGCCTAAGAGTTAGCGGACATCATACGGGTGTGTGTCAAGAATATTGTAAGCGGACTGGAGCCCTATGGCTCAGGTTTCCTCCAAGCTAAGCACAGCTAAGCAAGGGGGTGTGTCTGAATCTGCCTAGCACTCTTTACATTGCCTAAGCATGTGTGCTCACTGCACACCAGGTTTTAAAGAAAAAAAAAAGTTAAACTAGGAAATAGCAGCACTGTGCACATTTGAGCACTCTGTTTGCGTGGCACACCCACAGGCTTAAACAGGAAGGCAATGGGAAGGGAAAACAGCAGTAGGAAGGTAATCAAGGAGAACTAGCATAGTTCGCAGGTGAAATGTATCAAACTCAGCCAATTACATATGTAGCAGACCAGCCCAGCCCAGAACACTACTATAAACTATGCAAACACCTTCCCCTCTGTTTTCCCCATACTCTACACCACCAGTGTATACAAGCAACGAACTTTTAACAAACAAAACTACAAAATGATAGGGGCTGCAGCAGGCAACATAGAACAATATGTGCAAGAGGCTGGGGGTGGTTAGGATGTGAATGCTGCCGATCAACCCACAGTGAGGAGATGGAGAAGAGTGTCCATACCCAGGGTAACCTACCAGGGGCTACATGAGCTGGAGATAGTGGATCACTATAGGGTGGACATGGACCTTCTACAGCAAATTGTTGAGCTGTGCCGGCCACGCCTGACATACCGAACTGACCAAGGGGTACCCATCCCAGTGGATACCAAGGTATGTGCAGGCCTAGGAATACTAGCCACGGGTACCTCCCAAAGCTCAACTGGGGATATCATGGGGATCTCATAGGCATCAGCATCCAGAGTATTCCACCAGTTCCTGGATGCCATGTCAGCACATGCCAGTGAGCACATATATTTCTTCAACACCCAGGAGGTGTTAGCCAGCAATATGCATCTCTTCCACCAAATAGCAGAATACCCTGATTTAGTGGGTGCTTTAGACTGCATGCACATATGCATCAAAGCACCACTGGGTGATCAGGGTGGGGTCTACATCAACCGCAGAGGCCTCCCCTCCATCAACTGCCAGGTCATGTGTGATGCCCAGGGCATTATAATGAATGTGTGTGCTGGCTGCTCTGGAAGCTATCACAATTCCCACATTTGGCATCTGATGCAGCTATACCAGAGATTTGCTAATGGGGACATCCCCTATGGTCACCTAGTTGGGAATGCTGGTTACACACTGGAGCCGTGGCTGATGACACCCATCAGAAATGCACCCACACCTGAACAAGAATGCCATAATGAGGCACACACACACACCAGACTTATAATAGAGTGTGTGTTTGGGATGCTCAGGTCATGGTTCCGGTGTCTGGACACATCCGGTGGAACCTTACAGTATTCACCAGCTACATGCACCCAGATTGTTATGGTGTGTGCTATGCTACACAGTATGATCCTGTGGAAACAGCTGCAGCAGGAACAGCATGAGGCAGGGCCACACAGCCCCTCACCAATGCCAAGGTCTGCACAGACACAGAGTGACTCAGAGGAGGAGCAACCTGATCCTGCCCCAGTGGGCAGATGGAGGCATGCCCAGTATGCCCTGGTCATGGCAACGAGACAATGCATAGCACATACACTGACACAGTAGGGACCCAGGGAATGACACCTTTCTCTGACTCACACATACAGTAAAAGGGATGCCAAACATGACACTACCTGTGCTCAATCATGAATAGGGAGTGTAACTATGTGCATCCGACATAGGCAGCCCTCCAGCACCATCCTCAATCTTGGCACACCCACAAGGTAAGTCAATCAACCTACCAATTGCCAAATGGAGTAGAATGTGTCGTTACCTGCATCTATGGTATGGATATGAGCATGGCTGAATGTTATGGCAGCAGATAGTAGACACCCATAGTGGCACCATGACATCTGTAACACATACTGGAGTCACAATAGTAGCCCGTACTACACAGGGTGACAAAACCCACTGCAAGAAATGTGCTGGGTGACATGTGTGTCCATATGACTCACACATGCCAGTCAGGGAGGTTCACATACCCAGCAACAGTCTCAGCCAGCAGGACAGGTGTAGACAAACCCAAACAGAGCCTGTGCTATGGACTCTGAATGATGCCTATGGGTAACCTCCCCCCCAGGCCAACACAGACAGACTACAGCAGGTCAGACAGTGGGATGTTAGTTCTGAAGGATAGGAAGTCAGACATGAATATGTAGGGCAACCAAAGCTAAGACCTGTAGTACACTGATACACCTCTAGTCAGTATGATAGGTTAGAATACAGAAAGAAATGGAGTACCTGACATACCAGTACAGTCATAGCAAATGTGTGCAAGTGCCAGGTGTGCCCTCCCATCCAATGTAGATATGTAGAAACAGTAAGGTGTGCTCCCCCAGTCATGTGTAGAAATGTAGAAACAGTCAGGTGTGCCCCCCCAATCCTGTGTAGAAATTTAAAAACAGTCAGGTGTGTCACCCCACAACCCTATATGGAAATGTAGTAACAGTCAGGTGTGCCCCCTTACTCCCATGTAGACATGTAGAAACAGTCAGGTGTGTCCCCCCAACTCTGATTACAAATGTAGTAACAGTTAGGTGTGCCCCCCAATCCTGTGTAGAAATGTAAAAACAGTCAGGTGTGTCCCCTCACAATCCTATGTAGAAATATAGTAACAGTCAGGTGTGCCCCCCCCCACGCCTATGTAGACATGTGGAAACAGACAGGCCTGCCCCTTCCCTCAATCCAGTGTAGAAATGTAGTGACACTCAGGTGTGACCCCCAATCCTGTGTAGAAATGTAGTAACATGTATGAGTAGGTATAATATGAGTGGATCACAGATGGCCAAAGATGACCAAGGTAGTAGGATAGGTTATAGCATTTGCACAATATGCAGGTCTGTGTGTGCTAGGATGGTGTGTATTTCATAATGTGTAAGAGTGGTCAGTATATATGAATGTTAAGGTAAGACCTGGTGGCCATTGCCCACTACTGATAATGCCCTCATGACTGCAGTGCCAAAGACAATCCCCACCAGTATAACACATGCTAGCAGTAAGCCATTGTAAATGTATGGTGGTAATATGTGTCACCATCTGAAAGACTGACATGGCATGGCTGTTGGGCTAGATATACAAGCAGTACACAGGGGAAAGTACCCCAGACATACAGTATATATTGTGTCACTGTGAAATGGTGACACCCTTGGATTTGTACATATAGGTATGCATTACAGTAACAGGACCTGTAGTAGGGGATACCGGTGATGTCTGCCTGAACACCTGCAGATCACAAAGGAGGTAGGACTGATGTATTGGGAATCAGCTGACATACCTGCACATGCCAGCATAACTGTAATGCTCCATGCATATCTGTGTGTCAGATACAAGTAGTGTCCATAGCACACATGCACCCAGCCACGCAAACACCACCCACAGGCACCTCTCTGGCAATATCCCTGCTGTGGGGAATGGGTACAGTATGACCCTGCCTGTATATGGAAATAGTGGAAGACTGCAGCATGCAGTGCAGGTGTCCCATGCAGGTGTGTCCCTAGCTGTAGGCGGCAACCTGCCAACATCCACACCACCTGATCAAGACTGATAGAAGGTATTGGCATGAACAACTATCACATCTACCCTGCCACCCCAGGGGAATATACTGTATGGTGGTCTGGGACTGTAGGACTGACAGAATGCAACGGCCTGCTACATCTGGCCTGCACAGGGGCCTGCCAAAGGCCCTTGTCTCACACGTACTGCCAATGCATGTTATGTCATGGACACCCAAATAACAACATAACACACTTCATATAAGCCATATGCAAGGCCATGTGGACAAACCACAGTAACAGGTCCACCATGTCCTACTGCATGAACTGTGGACCAACACTAACACACACCTGTGATGTGTGATACCCTTGGGGAAAATATCGGAGAATGTATGCATAATGTATGGAAGAGGTTAGAATAACAGAGCGGGGTGGGGAGCATGGGCAGCATAGAATGTGCAGGGTCTGACACCAAGATGTGTGCACATACTATCCCTGGCTGCAAACACATAAATGGGTGGCTACACACCTGCCTGTACAGCACAATAGGGTAAATGTCCTGACCCATGGCCATTGCCTCTGGCTAACCTGTGCAGATCTGAACAGCGGTGAGACATTGCCACAGCAAGATAAGGCCATACTGCCATGTTGATTGGTGGACAAGTATGGGATCCTCTGCCAGCACTGTACCAAGGTGCTGAGCTGGATACACAAACCCAGCATCAAGTGTCTGCAGCTCCCCCTCCAGAATGGCATAACCTACCTTGAATATGTAGGTGTCTGCCCACAATACCGGACACAGCTGCAGTCACACTTGCCCCCAAGTCATCACTGTGAGCAAGAATGTCTACCTGACAGTACATGAGGACAGAAAACATCACTGTGTATAAAAGTACGCATGTCTGAATATCTCTGCTAACAGCAGCACCATGCAGCTGAAGCAGCACAAACACAATCACCTACAGTATACACTATCCCCTGCACAGTTTGTCCCCATATTGCCAAATGATCAGCAGATAACCTGCAGAAACGTTATGCTACCTGTAGGTGTACAACACAAATGTCTGCACTGCAGTACAAACTACCTGTAATCGATCCACACATTCAATACAGAAGGGCATACTAGGCATGTTCCCACACTTAAACAAATGTAGGCTGTGTCTGCAAACAACAGTGGACCAGACATATCTAGCATTTGCAGATGTTAGTGCAGACACTCCTCAGTATGCAGCACTTATGCTTTGTACACACACTTGATAGGAATACACTATAATAAGCCAAACGTAGATGTACACAGATGTGTGGAAGAGAGTAACCATCACAAGGGGCCATCCATTATGAGGTATGTCCCATGCAGTACACAGCCAAATGGCGACAACCACATGAGGTTCAGATGTCACTCACTGTAGACCTTAGCCACTGGTATCTGTCAGCATTACAGACAATGTGGTGCAAGTGCTAGCTCTACAAAACGACTGTACAAGGAAGTAGTCATCTAGCAGCTGTATACACGTACCTGTGGAATACAGCCCTGTGTGTGCCCGCATGCGGTGTGTCAACTACTAGATGAATGGGTTATGGCCCATGCACACACACTGCCCTCCCCATAGCCATACTATGATAAGCCTGCTGAGGTCATTCACTTTGAAATACACCCTTGTGAAAGGTGTAGGCCAGTAATCTCCATGGTGCTTCCTATAACTGCGTACTGCTGTAGTGTGATAAACTAGTTAGGTAGGAGGTGTAATTCCAGACATTGTAACTGTGTGTGTGTGTGTGTGTGTGTGTGTGTGTGTGTGTGTGTGTGTGTGTGTGTGTGTGAATGTCTGTGTAGAGAGCAATGTTATTTAGGCTAGTCACACTCACTACAATTCAAATGCCCTACTTTGTCGAAGCTGCTGATGTCATAGACTGTGAAATACACCTTTCAGAAAGGTGTAGCCCAGTAATCTCTGTGGTGCATGTTATAATTGTGTACTGCTGTAGTGTAATAAACTAGTTAACTAGGAGGTCTAATCCCAAACATGGCAACTGTGTGTGTGTGTGTGTGTGTGTGTGTGTGTGTGTGTGTGTGTGTGTGTGTGTGTGTGTGTGTGTGTGTGTGTGTTTGTGTGTGTGTCACTGTCTGTGTAGAGAGCAATGTTTTTTAGGCTAGTCACACTCACTACAATTCAAATGCCCTACTTTGTCAAGGCTGCTGATGTCATACACTGTGAAATACACCTTTTGGAAAGGTGTAGCCCAGTAATCTCCATGGCAGATCCTATAATTGCATACTGCTGTAGTATAATAAACTAGTTAGGTAGGAGTTCTAATCCCAGACATGGCAAGTGTATGCATCACCGTCTGTGTAGAGAGCAATGCTTTTTAGGCTAGTCACACTCAATGCAATTCAATTGCCCTACTTTGTGAAGGCTGCTGATGTCATACACTGTGAAATACAGCTTTTGGAAAGGTGTAGCCCAGTAATCTCCATGGTGCATCCTATAACTGCGTACTGCTGTAGTGTAATAAACTAGGTAGGTAGGAGTTCTAATCCCAGACACGGCAACTGTGTGTGTGTGTGTGTGTGTGTGTGTGTGTGTGTGTGTGTATGTCACTGTCTGTGTAGAAAGCAATGTTTTTAGGCTAGTCACACTCAGTACAATTCAATTGCCCTACTTTGTCAAGGCTGCTGATGTCATACACTGTGAAACACACCTTTCGAAAAAGTGCAGCCTAGTAATCTCCATGGCACGTCCTATAATTGTGTACTGCTGTAGTGTGATGAACTAGTTAGGTAAGAGTTCTAATCCCAGACATGGCAACTGTGTGTTTGTCTCTGTCTGTGTAGGGAGCAATGCATTTTAGCCTAGCCTCACTCACTACAATTCAAATGCCCTACTTTGGCAATCCTGCTGATGTCATTCATAGTGAAATATACCTTTGGGGAAAGAGTACTCCAGTAATCCCCGTGGAGCATCCTATAACAGCTTCATGTTATAGTGTGCTATAGAATTCTGGTAGGGGTTCTATTCCCACACATATTGGTTGTGGATACTCTGTGTGTGTTTCAATGTCTGTGTAGGGAGCAATGCATTCTAGCCTAGCCTCACTCACTACAATTCAAATGCCCTACTTTGGCA
The DNA here is from genome assembly GCF_019279795.1 of Protopterus annectens. Classification (NCBI taxonomy): domain Eukaryota; kingdom Metazoa; phylum Chordata; order Ceratodontiformes; family Protopteridae; genus Protopterus; species Protopterus annectens. The sequence continues at coordinate 495,391,457 of NC_056731.1, forward strand.
ATCCTGCTGATGTCATTCATAGTGGAATATACCTTTGGGGAAAGAGTACTCCAGTAATCCCTGTGGAGCATCCTATAACAGCTTCATGCTATAGTGTGATATAGAACTCTGGTAGGGGTTCTATTCCCACACACATTGGTTATGGATGCTTTGTGTGTGTTTCAATGTCTGTGTAGGGAGCAATGCATTTTAGCCTAGCCTCACTCACTACAATTCAAATGCCCTATTTTGGCAATGCTGCTGATGTCATCCAGTGTGAAATACACCTTTGGGGAAGGAGTATTCCTGTAATCTCTGTGGTGTGTCTTATAACTGCATAGTTCTGTAGTGTGATAAATTAGTTAGGTAAGAGTTCTAATCTCAGACATGAGAAGTGTGTGTCAGTGTGTGTCTGTGTCTGTAACTCGTATCCTGTGTGGAGGTGGTTGAGAGTGTGTAACAACTGGGCTCAATGTGGAGTGGGTTTTGCAAAGTTCTTATATGGTGGCCCTAGTATATCACAGTGTCCACCATACAGGGATAACAGATGTGAAATAGCCGAGAGGCTGGGGTGCCAATCCATACCCACACATGTGACATCAAGGCCTTGCAAACAAAGTTAGCAACCCTAGTATTACCCCGAGAACACTCTCAACCCATGTCTCATACACACACACACTTGCCTAGGCAACAGCTGCTATGTTGGTAGTACCCTGCATATTGCCCACTGATAGTAGCTATGGTGTGATTGCAGTGGGCTACAGAGGGCATGGCACCCTGTCCATCTGTCCAATAGGCACGTACATGCCGACAGTGCACCTACCCCATGTTCCCCACTGGACACCTGCAACACCTGTGATGCCATCAAATGTGACCCACAAAGGACATACCATGTCTGAAAACATGCTCTGTATGGACAGATGCCACTAACACCAGAGAATGCCGATATCATGTTATCAATGTAGGTGCAGGGTAAACCTGCTATCCATTACCAGTTCCCACCACATGAGGCCAGGACTGGCACATCTGATGATAATCTGTGTACACAACATGGGCCAGACACCCCAGGTACAGTTCCACATGTCACTGTACATGCATATGAGAGGTGTGCACATCCCAGACACAGTCCATGTCATTTACTAAGGAACACATACATGGCAAGCAATGCACAGAATTAGCCACACACAATAGTCACCCAGGTGAGTGGATGGTGAATACAATACCCATCTGTGTGAGCAAATCCAGAAACTACATCCCTGATCCACAATGCAAACCATTGTCATGTGGGCTGATGCCAAGGTATACCCATTACATAGCCTTGTATAGCTGTCTGGCACAGTTGCCCACTGCACACCCGTGAAGCAATGCACCCATGCATGTCAGTACTGGCAGTGTGTGTGTGTGTGTGTGTGTGTGTGTGTGTGTGTGTGTTGTATGATGCTTATGATCACATTCACACTCACTACAAACCCCACTGGCATACTGAAGCATGCTGTCCAATGTCAGACACCTCCACATACCCTTTGCCTATATAACCTCTGTATGACCCCTGTGGTGCATGTGATACTTGCACAGTAATGTGTTGTGGCAATCTCACTAGTGATGAGTTGTATTCCTGGCCCTGCCATGTGTGTCAATGTCTGTGCATCCCTGTGGGAGTGCAGCTGTGTTGATACTGGCACCTGTTCGTGCAGACAGGCACGTGTACTCCTCCTACCGTATAGCTACCATATCCCTGTTGCAGATGCCACTCACCATCATATATACATTTTGAGGGCTCCTCAACATGTAACTTATGTGGCGCATTGGATAACTGCATAGAAATGTGATAGCACTACATAGTCATCAGGGGTTTGATACCCTGTACTGGTAGGTGTGTGATACAAACATGCTTAAGTTTTACTCTCCCACCCCTCCCTGACTTTACTTTGCCTCTGTCTGCCTCTCTCACTCCCTCTCTGGTGGATGTACAGACCTACACCTGCTTTGCTTAGGCAGCAAGACGTGCTTTTAAATTGATGCTCATGATTAGCTGATGGCCTATGCACGAATTGTAGCCCTCCTCTAGCTGATTGCATGTGGGACAGCTGTGGTAACATTCCCATTGCCAATTGCATGGAAACACACTCCAATATCTAGGAACATCATGTTGGTGTTGGGCATTTTTATTCACTGTGAGCAAGATCTCATTCTGTAGTTTGGCAAACAGTATCTCAGATGGATTGGGGATTTACCTCTAGCAACATACACTGTGGAAACAGGGCAGCACACAGGAGGGAGATGTACCTGACCTGACTACAGACTGTAAGTACTGCTATACTGCATTTGGAGTAATTTTGGTTTAACAGTGTGTGTGTGGATATGTCTGTCCTACATGTTTTAATAACTACCATGTCAGTGAAATGTTTATGAGGAAACCCCATCTGTAGGGTCATCTGCAGACTGGGCAGTGTGTGGCATCTTTTGTTTCATGTGTTACCCACAGAGCACCTATCTGTGGACTGCAAAGGGTAGTGTGAGGATTGCAGTTTGTAAATATTGACAGCCACGAGAGTTACTGACTTCACATCCCTCATAGGACATATGTTGCAACAGTAAATGTATGAGGTTATCACAGCAACATGTTAATATTGGCCCTGTATATGTGCCTCCAGCCACAACTCTTTCAACCTTTGTATATATGTCATGTAGTAAGAGGTGCATATGTGCTGTATATCATAATTAATGACATCATAACTAATAACAAGCCAGTGAGATATCAGACTACTACACATGTTATGTATAGTAGGGGTTATATCTGATGACATCACCTGGACATTCTGTGGTTGTGTGTACAGTACTGAGGTCTGTGTACGTAAGGTGAATTTCAACAATGTGTGTACTGGTAATATGTACTTTGGCCTGTGAACAGACTGTGATATATGTCATTGTTCTTGGTCCCATTCTATCTGATGTTACATGCTGCTCCACTCTATGTTACCCTATTGGCTTACATGTTTGTAGGGCTATAAACAAACATGTCCCATACCACAGACAGGCATCGGACCACACTGTGTAGAGGCCCAGTATATGTAGGGTTAGTGTGTGAGTGGCACATATGAAGATGGTGTTGAACAAATAGTCCATATACTGTAATATAACACTAGCTTACCATACATGGCTGTGGCTGTGTTCACATTGGTTGTGGTTATGCACTTTCACACTGATGTATTGTACTCTGTGCTTTGAGATGCCTGTAGAGACTGCTATATATGCATGTTCATGTGCATTCCAATATAGGAAATGTAGGCCAGTGTTGAGCCAGTCTGCCTGTAGCCTGCACAGTACTTTGTTACATGCCTAGCAGCCTAGTGCATGTACTCAGTGAGATGTCATGTCCAGATACTTGCCAGATGCACTGCTGCTGGTCCTCCCTTAACAGTCATGTAAGTCATACAGAGCAGTGGGATGCTGTACAGATGTATGTCAATATCTAATGGGTAGTACCAGTGGTTATGTGTCAGGACAGACAGGGATGTGTGAATGCATAACCTATGGGGTCAAATGTATACCAGTCATTACATGTTATACCCATCTACATGGCTGTTAACATCCACATTGTCAGGCTTGAACCACATGTCTTGCACTAAGGGGTTCTGTGTACATCTCTGGATTGTCAAGAGTGTGTCAGAATGTCCACATATATTAGCCAATATCTCTACTGTAGTCCAGAGGAGCATTACGTGCTAGCAGCGGTACTGTACTGTGATGTCCTTAGGATGCCTGTCAGTAGCCAATGGTGCACATTTTAAAAGCAAATATGACCTCCCACACACACCATGTCTGTAAAGACAATCCCTATTACAGCAGCAATAGTCTACAAATATACCTGCTACACACACCTGACATCCCCTTGCACTACAGAGTTGGGAATATAGGGGCTGAGTTAGGGCTACACTCCATGTTCAGGACATATGTTGAAAATATATGTATCTCTAATTATCCAGATATCTATATAGATATATACACATATACATATCAACATATATAGATGGATATGTATATGTACACACACACACACACACATATATATATATATATATATATATATATATATATATATATATAAACACTCAGATATATACATATACAGAGCAATATATGTCTACACATATACAGATATAGATACATATGCACATATACGTATGGATATCTACATATACAAAGATAAACACAGTCCACAAACTGATAAATTGCTGGCAGTTTGGAGTGTTGTTATACTACTTGGAGTGTTGCCTTGCCTTTTAAGCTATCATTTGGAGTGTTGTCTTGGTTGCTCAGCAGTTATAAAGAAATTTATGATATCTACATATACATTGACAGTAGTAGGTATATCAGAATAGATATGTATACACATATAGTTATAGATATCTACATATATACAAACATAACTAGCCATATCTGTACACATAGGATGTGCATACATATATAGCTATATAGACATATATCTATATAGAAACATACGTATATCTATCTATCTATCTATATATATATATATATATATATATATATATATATATATATATATATATATATATATATATAAACATGCAAAGAGATGTACACATGGCCATATATATGTAGCACTATACAGATGTGTATACAGACATATGTATGATTATACATGTGTATGTACATGTAGACATATATAGACCTATTATATGTATACAACCATATTCCTGTCATGAGTAAACATCACGGTTGTGTATACCCTCCCACATGTATCTCACCGTATGTATCTGCTATGTGCATATTATGATAAAACAACATATCTGCTGCAACAGTCATATTAATAACAAGGACAACACAATTTAGGCACTAAAGGCAATTGTTCAGTACTACTCGATATGTGCACTAACAGCTATACTGGTAAAACAACAGCTGTCTTCACAGTGGTTATGCATAGTGGTTACGTGTTGTGACTTCAGTGTAAAGGGTCCTGGGTTCAAGACCTGCAAGAGCTGTTCATTTTGTTGCTGGGAAGAACAGGGGCTGTTGGATACAGAGTTGTTAAGGCAGTTTTGAGCAGCTTTAAGTGCGTTTGCGCAGGTTTGTGCGAAGCTAAGCGGTGCTAAGCTATTTATAAACATAAGGGCACTTACACAGTGTAGGCAGCGCTTACCAGTGCGCAAATCAGCTTAGCTGTTATATTGCAGCAATGTTGATTAACAATGTTGATTATACAGCATAGCTTAGCCCTGGTAACCAGGACACACAACCCCTTCGGGCTGCTGTGTCTCCTCGGGCTGGAAGTGAATATCCTCATCCTGTACACCTGAGTTCCTGCCCTACCCTTGCTAAAGAGGCCCTGTGGACATCATACTAAGCAACACAATCCTGAATAGGATTTTACGTTCTCCCCAATAAGACTGTCTACCCAGAGTAGACCTTTTTGGAAACCTGTACACCTGAGTTCCTGTCCTACCCTTGCTAAAGAGGCCCTGTGGATATCATACTAAGCAACACAATCCTGAATAGGATTTTACGTCCTCCCCAATAAGACTGTCTACCCAGAGTAGACCTTTTTGGAAACTTGTACACCTGAGTTCCTGTCCTACCCTTGCTAAAGAGGCCCTGTGGACATCATACTAAGCAACACAATCCTGAATAGGATTTTACGTCCTCCCCAATAAGACTGTCTACCCAGAGTAGACCTTTTTGCAAACCTGTACACCTGAGTTCCTGTCCTACCCTTGCTAAAGAGACCCTGTGGACATCATACTAAGCAACACAATCCTGAATAGGATTTTACATCCTCCCCAATAAGACTGTCTACCCAGAGTAGACCTTTTTGGAAACCTGTACACCTGAGTTCCTGTCCTACCCTTGCTAAAGAGGCCCTGTGGACATCATACTAAGCAACACAATCCTGAATAGGATTTTATGTCCTCCCCAGTAAGACTGTCTACCCAGAGTAGACCTTTTTGGAAACCTGTACACCTGAGTTCCTGTCCTACCCTTGCTAAAGAGGCCCTGTGGACATCATACTAAGCAACACAATCCTGAATAGGATTTTACGTCCTCCCCAATAAGACTGTCTACCCAGAGTAGACCTTTTTGGAAACCTGTACACCTGAGTTCCTGTCCTACCCTTGCTAAAGAGGCCCTGTGGACATCATACTAAGCAACACAATCCTGAATAGGATTTTACATCCTCCCCAATAAGACTGTCTACCCAGAGTAGACCTTTTTGGAAACCTGTACACCTGAGTTCCTGTCCTACCCTTGCTAAAGAGGCCCTGTGGACATCATACTAAGCAACACAATCCTGAATAGGATTTTACGTCCTCCCCAATAAGACTGTCTACCCAGAGTAGACCTTTTTGGAAACCTGTACACCCGAGTTCCTGTCCTACCCTTGCTAAAGAGGCCCTGTGGACATCAAACTAAGCAACACAATCCTGAATAGGATTTTATGTCCTCCCCAATAAGACTGTCTACCCAGAGTAGACCTTTTTGGAAAGTATGTCCTACTCTTGTACTGTTTAATTTTACTCTCCAGGTTATTCTGACTTCCCCCCCAAGTTAACCAGCAGCCTACCCCCCCTCCAGTAGTATTTATATCACTTTTCTCTTTTCCCTCCTTTCTTCAGCATTATCCTTGAGGAAACTCTCCCCCTACCCAGACATTTCACTTGGTGAACTCTCTGCTTGCTCTGTCTCTCATCATTCCTAGACTTGGCCACCAGGTGGCACCCTTTGTACTAAGAAACACACTATTTTTTCCCATATTTCCACAGTAGACCTCTGCCTCCTGCTATCCCTTACGTCTAAACCCCTCTATCTTACCCTACTGCTACCACCTCTGTTACCTACCTAGCTACCATATAGTTATTTGACTCTCCACTACCCACCACATATCCCCCTTGCACTTTACTCTGTAGTTTACCCCTACCCTACACCATATATAGTGTTTCTCTCTTCTTCTCTGATTGTTTTACTGCCATTGATCCACTCACTGGCTCTTCCTGGATATTTCTTCACCTTCCTACTCTAGATCCCTTTTTCCCTACTATACCCACGTTAATCCTTTACTTCTCCCTTTCCTGCCCTTTCCCTACCCTTTATCTACAGCACTCACCTCCTACTCACTATTATCTCCCTCTCTTTTCCTACTCTCGATCACTTATCTTCCTATTATATCTACTCTGCCCCATTCCTCTCTGTCTCTCCCATCCTTTATAGACTGTTAGCACCATTATCCTCCTGAGCTCAAATAGCTTCCTGGCCCAAGTACTCGCGATCGCTGTTTTTTGCATTCCTACTCTGTGCTATCCCAGCCCACCCCCTCCCCCCTCCCGGTTCCACTTCCGGTTGCATCCTACAAATATACCCTTCCCTTAGCCGATTCATCCCTATATACCATCCCTTCGGGCTGCTGTGTCTCCTCGGGCTGGAAGTGAATATCCTCATGTGAGTACTCTGTGGCATTCATGTACTATGTAATTGTTGTTCTTTAATTATTTACAACTGCCCCGTTTTTCACTGTATGTTACGTTATACTATTTTACTTGCTTTACTGCTGGCTTCATATGTACTGGCTCTGTATGCCTTTATACAGTTTTATATTCATTACTGTGACTCTGGGAACCACGTGGAGCGCCTTTGCAACTGGAACTAACTGAAGCCAGTTAACCCCTTACCACTGCTTATGTGGCTCTGCCCTAACCTTCCCTGTTGGTCGCTTGAGGAGCTAAGCCGCTTTTTTAGTCATTAATAGCGGTTATGCTTGTGTTTCATCATTTAAATCAGGCTAACAACCACAGCGGTAGTGTTTATCACTCCGCTTGTTACAGCGTTGACTTTTTTTTTAAGCTTGTCGGACGCTTGAGGAGCTAAGCCGCTTTCCAGGCTTCATTAGTTGTAAAGCTTTTAAGCTTGTCGGATGCTTGAGGAGCTAAGATGCATTCCAGGCTTCATTAGCGGTTACGCTTGCGTTTCCTCATTTAATTTAATTAGGCTAACAACCACAGCGGTAGTGTTTATCACTCCGCTTGTTACAGCGTTAACTTTTGTTTTAAGCTTGTTGGACGCTGAGGAGTTAAGCCGCTTTCTAGGCATCAATAAGCGGTTACGCTTGTGTTTCTTTAAATCTTTAAATCTAGCTAACTACAGCGGCAGTATTTATCACTTCGCTTGTCACAGTGTTTGATTTTTACAAGCTGTGTGAAAACCCCCTAACTACTGCTCCTGGGGCTCTGCCTGAGCTTTCTCTGCTGGTCGCTCTGCAGAGCCAAGCCTATAGCATATTTCCTTCTCTTATTCTAGCAGAAATCTACAGCGGTGAGTGCTTTCACTCTGCTTGATATAGCGTTAACCTTTCCAATCAATGTAATTAAGCCCCTCTTACCCTGGCTAACCTCCACGTGGTCCCCCACTACAAACGACTTGCATTCTAAGGGTGGACATAGCATTTAAGTTTATATTTATGCCAAAGGTATTGAAGCTAAAGAACTGCCTGTACACTGTTTCATTTCATGCTCTTAGATAATACCAGTTTCAGCTTTGTTGTGCCATTACTGACCCTATGTGCAAAACGGAAGTTTTTTGACCTAAAATTATGAGGCAACAGTATTTCTAAATTGTATCTCTCTCGGGATCCTATAATTATTTGGTATAGACGCTAGGTTGTGGATGTTGTGTTCTGCCATTTCTCTGATAACTGTACCTGCTTGATGCTAATGTTAAAATGGTTAACTTAATTGCACATTAGGGTTTATGTCGCTAGCTTCAGTGACACTCTAGTACTTATCCGTAGTAAGATTGTATGATCCTACTGTGTTTCACTGTCTGTCTGGCTAGCCTGTTTTTATAGAGTGGGAATTGGGTTAGTCTCTGTACTGACCTTGTTTAATTTTAGGTACATGTTCTGGTTATCTGTTATATGCTTCATTGACTACTGAATGTACTTATTTTTTGTCTTCTCTCTCTTCCTATATATTTACCAGCCTGTACACCTGAGTTCCTGTCCTACCCTTGCTAAAGAGGCCCTGTGGACATCATACTAAGCAACACAATCCTGAATAGGATTTTACGTCCTCCCCAATAAGACTGTCTACCCAGAGTAGACCTTTTTGGAAAGTATGTCCTATTCTTGTACTGTTTAATTTTACTCTCCAGGTTATTCTGACTTCCCTACCAAGTTAACCAGCAGCCTACCCCCCTCCAGTAGTATTTATATCACTTTTCTCTTTTCCCTCCTTTCTTCAGCATTATCCTTGAGGAAACTCTCCCCCCTACCCAGACATTTCACTTGGTGAACTCTCTGCTTGCTCTGTCTCTCATCATTCCTAGACTTGGCCACCAGGTGGCACCCTTTGTACTAAGAAACACACTATTTTTCCCATATTTCCGCAGTAGACCTCTGCCTCCTGCTATCCCTTACATCTAAACCCCTCTATCTTACCCTACTGCTACCACCTCTGTTACCTACCTAGCTACCATATAGTTATTTGACTCTCCACTACCCACCACATATCCCCCTTGCACTTTACTCTATAGCTTACCCCTACCCTACACCTTATATAGTGTTTCTCTCTTCTTCTCTGATTGTTTTACTGCCATTGATCCCCTCACTGGCTCTTCCCGCTCCGTTCGCTCCGCTCACTCCGCTCCCCTCCCTACCCCCAAATCTCACCCACCCCCAGGGGCCCTACCCTTATACTTGCTCGGCCACACCCCCAATTTACTGACATCCTATCTCATTTCCTGCCCCACTCTCACTTGTTAACTCTATACTCCAATCTTACCACCACACCCACTCTCCAGAGTCCTATCTAACTGTTACACCCCACTCTCTACCATCCTAAACCACCTACTCCTAAACTTGCTAACCTCATCTCACTAATAACATGCCTTTAAGCCTTAAAATACTTTATTCTCTGCTACTCCTTAACATCCTTCTTCTTTACTATACCCTTACTTCCTACGAATATCTAATCCTTAGCCAGTCTCCTAATTCAGCCAAACACACAACCTCTATACTTCCTCTAGCTGAACAAACACATATTAATATCCTATCATCCTGTCCCTACCTTCCCCCTCTCTACCACAAATTACACCATAACAGATTCCTAACCACTAGACGGTTTTATCTAATACCCTGCAAAAACTCAAAGGTATTTCAAGTCCCACAAACACTTTTACTGATACACGGGGACATCCACCCCAACCCTGGCCCCAATAATCATCTCAGCCACACCCTACTAACCAAACTGCTAATAATTCTAGTTCACCTTTCTCTACTGACTCCCTCTCAATAGCTCACCTAAATATTCGCAGCATCAACAATAAAATCACACAACTCCATGCTTTAATTGACTTCTATGCCTTTGATATTCTCTGTCTCACTGAAACATGGCTTAAACCAGGTACCAAAGACAACGAAATCACCCCCCAGGCTATAGCACCTTAAGGCAAGATCGTCTTAACAAAAAGGGCGGGGGAGTGGCCTTATTATACAAATCCCAACTGCAGGTAGCCTTAATTGACTCCCTGCCTCCCTCCCCAGCCAATGCTGAAATACTCTGTACCAAACTCCAAGTTAAAAAGAACAAAGCCATTTATATAATTTGCTCCTACATCCCTCCAGGCAATAACTTCAATACACTGGAAAATATTCTTAGCTGGGTCTCCTGTAGCTTTCCTCAGGAAACCATAATCTTAGGAGACTTTAATATTGATTGGAACTCCTGCATCTCTCCAAAACCTACCATTCACCTTAATCTCTTTAACTTTCAACAAACCATAAACTCCCCTACTAGAATACACAAATCAACCCATAAACAAGCCATCCTGGATTGGATACTGATCAACAACAATCCCCTCTCATATAAAACTGGAATACTCCCTGACAATATCAGCGGCCATCTCCTCACCTATATCACTAAACAAAAATACAGCAATCCCAAACAGGCTACCTATCGTACTGTACACAACAAAACAAATTTTAACCTATCATCTTTTCGTAATGAACTCAAAGAATATAACTGGTCAGCTCTAAAACACCTCCCAGTTGATGAAGCAGTTACCCATTTCAATAATACCTTCCTACAAATTCTCCAGCATCATGCCCCGTCTCGATTAATTAGACTAGGCTCCAAAGCAGCCCCATGGCTTTCCAAAAAAAACAAACAAACAATGCTAGCTAGAAATAAATTATGGACAAAATGGAGATCCACTAAAAACCCAACTGACCATCAAAATTTCAAACACCTGAGAAATACAACAAAGAAACTCACCTATCTGGATAAAAAGAATTATTACCTCCAGTATCAAGAAAACCAAAACCAAAACCCCAAACAATTCTGGTCAGGAATCAATAAACTGCTCCATCCAGGGAACACCAAAACACCTACACCAGCTAGCCTAGCTCAGACCCAACCTAATATAATAGCTAATACTTTCAACAACTTCTTCTCTCAAACATTCACCTCTCTAGCTAACACCATGACCCCCCCCTTCCCTTCAAATTACCTCTCCTCAAAACAGCACCCCCACACTAAAAATTAATACAGTCTCCACAACCTATATACGTAAGTTACTCTCTAAACTTAAACCTTGCACCCCTTCTGCCGACAATCTACCAGCTGAATATCTTCAACTAGCAGCAACTGAACTAGCTTACCCAGTCTCCATCTTAATTAACAGAACTATAACCGAATCCAGTATCCCATCCTGCTGGAAAATCTCCCATATCATTCCCCTCCATAAAGGAGGTAACTCCAACGAACTTTCTAATTTCCGGCCTATAGCCCTTCTATCTCCACTATCTAAAATTATGGAATGTTGCATACACCATCAACTCTTATATCATCTCTTGCAAAATAACTTACTCGTAGACTCACAACATGGTTTTAGGCCCCACCACAGTACTTCCACTGCCCTCCTCTCCTTCACTGACGTGATCAACAAAAATCGCAATAACAACCTTTTCTCCTCTGCACTATTCCTGGACCTCTCTAAAGCCTTCGATATGGTCAACCATCAACTTCTCCTAGATACTTTAAAATCCCTCTCACTTGACTCACTAGCACTACAGTGGTTTGACTCTTACTTGAAAAATAGAAAACAAGCAGTCCTCTGGGACAACCATCTATCCTCTCAGCTCCCAGTCACTATCGGCGTCCCACAAGGATCCATCTTAGGTCCCCTCCTTTTCTCCATCTTCATAAATAACCTGCCTATTTCTCTCCCTACATCCACTTGTATACAGTATGCTGATGATTCAACTCTCATTTGCTCTGCTCTATCTCCAGAAGAACTCCACTCTTCCACCCAAAAAGTCTTTACAGCAGCAGAAAAATGGTTCCAACATATCTGTCTCCTCCTTAATCCCCAAAAAAAACAAATTACTACTTTTCACCCCAACCCTTAAATCTGCCCCGATCTCATTTTCCATTGTGTCCTGTAATGGCACTATCATTAAACCTGACTATTCCACCAAACTACTAGGCATTACTATAGACAATCAGCTAAGCTTTGACTGCCACATTGATCTAACCATCAAGACTGTTAATAAAAAAATAGGTGCCCTCTACAGACTTAAGCCCTTTCTTACTGCTACCACCCGGGTGTCTCTTGCCCAAACTCACCTCATCTCCACACTATTGTATGCCTCTCCATCTTTTATTAACATTTCTAAAGCTAACCTTCATAAACTTAACACAGCCTACCATAATATTGCTAGGTTTGCCACAGGTTCCCCATTCCGTACTCACCATTGTCTCAATCTAAAAAAACTTAACTGGCTAGAACTTCAGAACCTAATACTCCTACATCAATTAGTCATCACTTATAAAATTCTACATTACCCCACCAATACACCCATACTTAATAACCTCATCACCCCATATAAAAATCTTACTTCCCTTCGCTCAGCCAGGAAGCTTCTAGTAACTACTCTTAAATCTCACAATAAAGCAGGTGACTCCTTATTTGCAAATACTGTTGGATCATATTGGAATAAACTTCCCATAGAACTGACCACCCTAAGCTCATCTCACCTTTTCAAAAAACAAATAAGAAACCATTTCCAAACCCATTGGCTATGCCCATGCTCTAATCCTGACTGAGCTCAGCATAGAATTCCCTTCTTTCCAGTCCCCTCCTTTCACTTCTACTGGTTATTCATTACTTCTGATTATCCCTCTACTGAACACTTGCATAATTTTCTTCTTTCTTTTCTTTTACCTCCTTTTTACATGCTATATCACTACATCTTGTCATCTCTTCTTTTCTAACTTATATACAGATCACTTCTATGCTAATCTCTTTCCTAATACTAGTGCCCTGGCACAACTTGTTCTATTCTAAATTTAAATAGTGTAATTTTTATTGATTCTCCATATGTCACTTTTTTTTTTCAATCCTCTTCATTCCTTAGCAGTCTTACTCTAGCAATTATAACAGAATAATATTGTCTCTCCATTGTTATCTCTTGTTTAACTGCCTCTGCATTTTTCTAAACTACATAATAACTGTTCCTTTATCTGTTTTCATGTTTATATATTTTGTTTAATTTGTTTGCTTTTTTGCTTTTTGTGTTTTGTTTGATTGTTTTTATTGTAAGTTACTAGTATGATAATGGAGCTTTTCTCCTCAGGCCTCTGCTGAAAATGGACATGTATTCAGCCAGACTAGCCCGGTTAACAAATGTAAAATAAAATAAAAATAAAAAATAAAAGTCTGATAACCTGTAATAAGTGTATGTAATGCCATGTACGATACATGCACCTATGTGCTGTCATTACAGTAGCAAGGGGTGTGAGTGTCATGTGTGGGACACAGACATATACCAGGCCTGTACAGCACAGGTATCCATGTGAATTTGTTACATACAGGCATAGTAGCCCAGGGTATGTGCTGTCACACTGGCATGTAGTGTATCATGGCAGTTCTACTGTTGACAGTGCTAACCCAGGCAGGAGCAGAGTGCTTAATGTAGTACTGACAACAGGCACATTTGCAAGCATGACTGGACACCGAGGCCTCCCTGTTGTATCTTTGGTGTGTGAGCTGTGTCACAGTATATACCCTTTACTGGGTAATGATCCATTATGTGGAATGTAACTGTAGACTACCGTCTGTACAGCACATGTTAGTGACGGCATCCGACATGTAGTTATGGCATACATATTGTTGTCAGATGTCTGTCAATGCACTCATGCTACTGCATAGCTGCTTGCCAAGCTGATGACTGTCAGTCCCTGTACAGATGTGCAGATGGCAAGTATCCAGCTTGGATATGTACAGGCAACCTAAGCTTGATTGACACTGACATGTCTGCCCAGCTGTGTAAGAAGTGGCACATATAGGAGATGGAACCCTGTATGCACCACATGCCACAGGTACCTCCACTACACTAACACAGTCAACCAAACATGCTTGGGTACAGATCTCCATCACAGACACTAACTATGTGTTGTAATGCATGTTGAGTACATGTCACCTTGATCACCTCAGTGGCCATGTGCAGCAGGCACCTAGGGATTAACTAACGCATGTCAATCTCACCCTAAAGGTTATGACAGTAGTGCCTGTCAGTAGATTGCCCGCTGCCACCTGACAGGTGACAGGATAACACTGTACACACAACCCCTACACAACCCATCACCCCTTGGACAATAGCTCGGCACACAGCTATGACCACCTGCAAGGATGCACCTCTGTACTGACATGTGTACATGTGCATGACTGAATATAACAGTGTCTGTGTGTTAGCACACCTGTACTTGGGAATTCCATGTGGGCCTTCACAACCAATGCAACACCCATTGCCATAGTCAGTTGTGGCTGCTGCTGTATGGGACATTACATGTACTCTGTTAAGCTCCCCCCATACCGGCTACACAAGCCTTGCAGTTCCATCACAACAGTGTTTTACAAATGGGGTGATAGGCATGGGATACCCATTGTGTTCTGGCATGTTTCTGTAGTTGTGCATGTCTGTATATTTGTTGGGAACAGCATCCCAAGGCCACATGCTCCTATTACAATACCCATTGCCACGCAGTAGTACAGATAGTGTTGTTGCTGCCCATAGGTGAGGCATGACAATGCAACACCCTACTACACGTGTGGCACGTACATGAGATGCATATCCCTAGTGGTAGTACCAATGTTGGGGTATACTATTGGTTGTATCACAGTTGCGGTCAATATGTGATGGTGGGTATGACAGAGTGTCATCATGGGTTTCAGGGAGTACAATATCCAGTGGGGGATGTCGGTGCTGTGTACACTGTCATTACACCAAGATACACCCGGTATATGTCCCATGTACTACGTTATGGTTGCCACTGTCACCATTAACCATACAGGTAACTGTTATCACATTCCAAGCCAGTTGTACATGTCATGCGTGCAGCCTACCTGTAACACAGTGGAGACACGTTCAAGTTACTTAGCAGCGATAGGTCTTGGTATCTCAGATGTGTGTCTGGCTGTTATGTGTCTGTAAATGTCAAAACAAAATTCACAGCAGCTTCCAAATAAAACTTGTAATCCACAAAATGAAGCAGCTTTTCAGGCAAAACAATAAAGCCCTGAGCAGGGCAAGCTTAGAAAATTGTGAAAAAAACCCACAGATGGCTCAGCACACTTCAGTTCACTTTATTCCACAGAAACACAGCACATCTGTGTCTGTAAATGTGTATATGATGGTATGTCACACTACATATTGTCCAAATACACCCCCCATTAGCATACTGTACATGTCAGGGAATGCTCTGCATGTAACATGTAACCTGGGACACACCTCACCCTAAACGCTGTGTGGTGTGTGCAATGTAAGCCACACACTTCAGTATCACTACATAGCTAGGTAGGGTCATACCTACACACACCACATCACCTTGCCCAGCTCTCCACAGTACACCCCTCACCCGCACACATGGTGTCAAATGTATGCTCCACCGTCGGCTGTCACGCTGGCATGTAGTCTAGTCTTGCCATGTAACAGTGTGCATGTATGTGGATGGGTCTACATCAGGTTGTAGGGTATACACACCTCAGTGGGCCACCTGTCCATGTCACACAGGCAACAACCGGTTTAGTAACCTGTGACATGTGTTCAGCTGTACCCCAGATATGTCACAGCCATGGTGTCACAACAGTGACATACCACATTGTGGAATATGACTGCAGACCATCTTCATGCTGATTCATGTACAACTACAACACAAATGGATAACATTATAGAGACCACATCCAACCAGTGTTACTAACAGCTATA
Organism: Protopterus annectens; assembly: GCF_019279795.1. Lineage (NCBI taxonomy): Eukaryota > Metazoa > Chordata > Ceratodontiformes > Protopteridae > Protopterus > Protopterus annectens. The sequence continues at coordinate 495,407,709 of NC_056731.1, forward strand.
AGGCATCATTGCTGGATGGCTGCACTACCTGCCATATATGCATTACACTCTACTTCCTGCAATATGTTACACTGCAGTACTGTGGTACACTGTAGTACAGTCACTGTGTGCATCAGAACCATATCAGCCTGTCCCTGCACTGATGGTATGGATGACAGGGATGTGGCATAGGTATCATCATATGCACAGGGCATACTTGTGCTGACACATATACACCTACAACACAAATGGATAACATTATAGAGACCACAACCAACCAGTGTTACTAACAGCTATAAAGCATCATTGCTGGATGTCTACACTACCTGCCATATATGCAATGCACTTTACTCCCTATAAAATGTTACATTATGGATGACAGGGATATGACACAGGTATCATCATATGCACAGGGTGTAATGTTGGGTTGCCAGAGGCCAATGGTGGGGCACACATTTGACACCATGTGTGTGGGTGAGGGGTGTACTGTGGAGAGCTGGGCAAGGTGATGTAGTGTGTGTAGGTATGGGGTTGCCCTAGGTGTGTTTGCATAGTGTGTGAGTATGCATGCACACAGTTCTGCCATGTGGCCACCCTACAAAGGTGTTTATGGACAGCTGCAGACCATACCTGACAGGGTGTGCAGTTCACTGCCTCCAGCCATGGACACGTGGACTGTGCCTGCCAGGGGTTCCACAGGAATGTCCAGGTACAGGCCTTGATGTGCTACTCTCACCTGCTGATGACAATTGTCCGTTGGTACCAGGTCCCTCCTGGGACTGGCCATGACCACGTGCACATGGCCTGCTGGGGTGTGGTGTGGACAGCACATCCACTGCACCGCCGGGGCTGCTACTGCCTCTACAGAATCTCCTTGGTGTCCTAGCACATCCACATTGACTGCCAGCTGTTGGTGTTGCTGGCCCACATCCACACAGGCATCATCGCATCCCCACCATACGTTGAAGCATGGACACACCACGGCCAATGTGGGCTATCATCTCACTATGCCATCTATCTGTGAGCTCGATATAAGCATGGATAGCATCCAACAGTTCATGGAGGTTGTCGCTTACAGATGCAAGAGCAGCCCTCTGCAGCTTTAGGCCCTGTCTGGTGTACATTCCATACATGTCTGCTCCGCCATGACAGCCTGAAAATGTACCTGCTGGTACCAGCTATGTCATCCATGCCAGGAGCATGATGTCCAGCAGCCCTACCATGAGCACCCTGGGACATCCGCCTATGTGGTGCCCTGCTGGACATCCGGCTATGCCTTCTGCAACCAGACACAATAGGCATGGTTGCCACACTTCCCTGTGCACTGCCACCAAATGCCAGATGTTCCTCCGCTATGGCTACTGGTGATGGTGTATGTGTAGGCACTGAAACTGTGTGTGGGGTTGGGGTGGCTAAAATGGGTATGTCAAATGTTGGTGCAGTGTTGGGCCCTGACAACCCCACCTGTGCCGCAACATTACTATCATTATCTTCAGTATCTGTATGGACACCAACATCAGATTGCATGCAGGAGGGATCCTGAAACACCCTGCCACCTGTGGGGGAAAACAATATACGTACTTTAAAACCTGTACAGCATTGCCTAACTGTATATATACACACACACACACACACACACACACACACACACACACACACACACAAACACACATGTCCATAATATCTACCTATTCATGGCTGCACAGACAGTCCCACATATATGTCCATGTGGTACCCCATCCTGCATCACACTTGTTAATATACACACATCGATACCAGTCCTTAACATATCAGTCCTCTAAATGTCTTCAAAAGTGGACACACCACAAGACCTGTTACTACATTACCTACCTGACCTGTGTGTAGAGGTTTTACATGGTGTCACTGCTGTCATTCGGTATGCACCCTCTGTATGTTCGTACATCATGAGCATGGCCCCTATATGTGTGGGATACTATGTTCTATACATAATGTCACACACTGGTGTGGCATGTGCATGTCATGCTTAGTACATGCCAGATATGCTGCTTATGCAGCCTATCAAGTGACAACTGAGGTGAGGTTGCACAATGATAGTACACACAGTCCTCCCATTACCCATCTGTCAAGATGCAGAACATATGGTACAGAACATCATGCAGTTCAGCTATAGTCAATCCATGCTAGCAACAGTATGCAAGTGTGTGATGGATGTGCTGAGTCACTAGGTGATGCCCCTTCCCCTGGATACCATGGCACCCATGTACACAGTATTGCTGTGCACCTGTTCTGTACCCTGCCATGTAGTGTGCACCACAACTCACAGGTGTACAGCCCATTGCAGAATGTGTAGTACTGTGTCAGTTATGTCAGCTTTATTTCTCACAGCCCCTATGTTTTTCAGAAATACATACCTGGGATGATATGTGGACATTTGTCATTGGTGAAAGCCTGATGCCTGATTTACAGTTGTCAGCATCAACAGACCATGTATGACCAATCCAATAGTCTTACACTGACAACCATTAGAACATACCATGGCTATAGCGGGTATCACACCTTTATTGCCATGGGACCACATCACCTCATATCTTAGAAGTACATGAGCCCGATATGTGACATATGTCCTGTACTTTCACATGCAGTGTCTACAGATTGTGTTAGGTCTGTGTCTGCTGACCACAATGCATACACACCGTATGGGCATATGTGTGCACACCCTTATCATGACGGTTTATTGTACCTCTTGTTGTGTGTACTACAGCAGTCACTACTCCTGGCAGGGGTATACCAGTGTGGGACATCTGCATTTGCCAGTGTATGTTCAGTCTGCCCTACACATGTCCCACTATTCTGCATGATTGCAAGGTCTACTCATGTGCACATCCCATGGTGTTCACACACTGCCATCAATATTGCTGCCACAGGTCCTGAACCTATGTGCAGATAGAGCCTTTCCTAGCATCCTTAGGATCCCTGCTGCAGTGCACTGGTGTGTCATGCTGAAACCCCCCCCCTTTCAGCCTTTATGCAGATGCATGACAAGTAAAAGCCCTACACATGTGTGTCACTTTGCGGTGTCCCATACACTGAACACTACATGTTGCAGCCAAGACCCAGCTGATAATATGGACTACTGTAATGCCTTATGCCATAGTGTATCTCTGCAGCAGTTGCTATTGTCCTACAGGTATATACACTGGTGTTGCACTGTATATGGATGTTATTCCGAACATGTCCCTAATGTAGGCCATGTCTACCACCAGTACGTTACTCCCTGTGGACATATTCCGCAATGACAGGATGTTAGTTATCATGCAGGTGTCTCAGATACCCTTCCAATACCCCATTATGGTCACCCCTGTGACACCGTGCATTTCACAGCAACAATACATGCACATGTACAGCATGCATTCAGGGTAGGTGTGTTAGATGTGTGCATGGAATATACCATCACCATTACATGCCTGTTGTGTTGGCAAGCATCTACATAAAACATACCCACCAGCTACAGGCTGCTGCCTTTGTGTTATCCCGGAGGGACCTACATAAGAATGTGAGAGATGCAATGTCAGTGGCCACACCTGTGGCAGTGCTACAGGGTGGGTGCAGTATTACAATACATCAATGGTACATTTCCACGATAGTACCACATCTGGACATCTGTTTATCACTACAATGCAGCAACACAATATATCTTTTACATGTCAGATATGCATGTTCTATCTGTACCAATGTGGATATATAAACAACGGTGGTCTACTGATGTGCCCTGTGTCCTTACCTGCACGCTTCTTGGTTGATGTGTGGGTGCCACCCACCTCCACAAAGGTGTCCAGCGGTTGATGGCTGGCTGGATGGGCAGGTGCCACGAGGCTGGCAAGGTGCTCCTCCACACATGTCGGGGGGAATGGATGGCATGGCCCCCCCTGTGGTGAGGTGATCCCCCAGACTGCAACAGCACGCCGATGGGCATTGTGAAGCAGGTCAGTACAATGATGCTGGACCTGCTCATAACTGTGGCTGTGAAGTCCGACATCATTGACCTTGTGGACTATCGTTCCACAGGATGGTCCACTCCTGCTGCTCATGGGAAGTCCTGCCAAACAGCACTGTGTAGTGCTGGATCAGGTGTGATATAACCACATCATTCTCTGCTGTTGAATAGGTGGGCAACCGTGCATGTGCCATCTTGGCTGAAAGAAATAAATATGGAAACAGGTCTGAGCAATTCATACAGCATGGTTACCACAGTTCTTAATACACATCTCTGTCACCCCCCCCCCGCCATATCAGATTCAACAAACTGTACACACAACTCATTAGGTATGGCTACAGCTTACCTACCAGTGGGACAGATATTGTATTGCACCACACTTTCTGCTACGTGATTGTAGCCATGTCCCTTGTGTGGACACTATCATTGCTGGCCTGTTACAGACTATTCACCTGCATGCCATTGTCAAGGCCACTATGGTTCCATATATGCCAGTGGTATGACTGCTTTGGGATTGCTGCACATCTGACATTCTGTGTTATTGGGGATATCTATGCATGCTGTAGGTCATGTTCAGGGATTGTGTACACTATTACTACCAACATATGTTCTATAACAGTGACACAATAACATGTATATGTTCTACTGGCCAGCAGAATCACCTCTCCAAACTCATCTGCCCATGATACCTGGCCACATTTGTGTCCCACCCTGGGGCCTCTTCATGTACTGGTCCAGCAATACCATCAGGTGGAACCAATCCAGGGGATGTTGTCCCTCCCAGGGGCACACACAGACATGTTCCTGTCCCCTGAGGTCAGGCCAAGGGTCTGTGCCATACCGGGCTCCATAGACACATGTAGGATGTGCTACATCAGTCTGAGGCACCCAGTACACATTCACAGGACCAACATGCTCCTCCTGCTCAGCCTACAGGCCAGGCACCTTCAGGACGTGGACTGCTGTTGTGAGTAGCAGTGGGTGGGAGGCTTGTTCCCATTGTGCCCATATTGGGGCCCATGGGGCATCCACATCACAGACCACACACACCATCCAGGGTGTTTACCCACCACATGTGTCACATACCACCCCTGTAGACTGTCCTCTATATCTACCAACCATGACCACCTTCACAAGTATACCTGCCATACTTCCCCATATTCCCATTGCATACTTCACAGATGGGGGCAATGTGGTCCCAACAAGGGGCTAACATGTGACATACCCATCCATGTTGCACACACTACCAGCTGTAGATATCTGTGTGTATTGCTATGTGCTGGTGCTTCACATATAGCATGCATCACTGTGGTAGCAATATAGGGCACATGTCTTTACATACATATATGTTTGTGTGTGTGTTTGTATATATGTAGACATGTGCATATTGGTATATATCTATATATGTGTAGATATATGTGATGTTGTATATATGTACACATATATATGTCTACACATGGGTATCTGCATGTTTGTGGACATACATGCTTATATATGTGTATATATATATATATATATATATATATATATATATCTTTATATATGATATATGTGACATATGTACACATACGCATATCTATATGTGGGGTACATTCAGACATCAGCTCCACAAACTCGCAACACCTTCCTGCAAAGCTGCACTGTTTTGCCTTGCTACAACACAGACAGGTGCCACATATGGACATGGCCTGACATTGGGGGGGGGGGTATATGTAGGACCCGATTGCAGGTAACCCTATTACACACCTATGGCATTCCTGCATGCTACATTACAGATTAACCTGAGTATCCTGCCAGTGGTGGTCTGTGGGTCCCACTTGTCCATCATAATGGCATTACTTCCACCAACTACCGGCCATGTAATATACATACTTCCCATTACACAATACACATTATGATGGCTTACATCTTGTCAGTCAGTGCTGACCTGCACAGTTGATGACTATGGCTCACTACCCACAGGGGCAGAAACTATTGTCCATAGCAGTTGTTCAGTTGAACATCATCACAACAACACCTGAAGGCACATATAAATCATTCCACATCAGCTATACCATTATTATGGACCAGGTACTATATTCTATTACATGTATATATACTTCACATACCTGTTGTGGGAATGACGTCTTGATGAATGAATTGTGAATATATGCCTTTGCCTTAGGCTTTTTGTTTTTGAAGTTTGTTTTTTCTTTCTTTCTCTTTCTCTTTCTCTTTCTCTCTCTCTCTCTCTCTCTCTCTCTCTCTCTCTCTCGGTCTCTCTCCAGTAAATGGACTAAGCTGCTTTGAATAGATTGCAGCATGGGTTTAGTAGGTGATGCACATGCTCAGGTGATGGCCTCTGTGCCAATCAGTGTCCTCCACTTGCTAACTGCATGCAGCTGCCACTGTCATGGCAACCACCTACTATAAATCTCTACATCATATGGGTGTGGTCCCTTTACCTTTCGTGTGTGACGAACATCCTTCCTGTGTGTGGGCATCAGTGTTATAGACAGCAGGTAGCAATACCTCTTACAGAAGGACCTGCACACTCAGGCCAGCCACATATTTCTAGGAGGTTCCTGAACTACAGACAGAGTGTGAGTAGAGTTGTGTTATGCTTTGCATAGTACTGGTGTTACAGGGTTTGTGTGTACATACTAGTTTACCTTGGAATGCAGTCTGTCTGCATAGCTCTCAACTGTGGGCTTATCCTCTTGATGGCCAGAGGTGTGCCTATCATGTTTTGTCTGTCCACTACACAGGTCCTGTATCAGATATTTCACTGGCACTGTGTGTGTTGAATGGTATCAGTACATGGCTACAGCCATTTATGTTTCTAACCTCAAATCCTTGACTAAGGGTATGTTGCAGACTATCCTGTAACACCATCAACTTGCTTAGTGTATGGCAACAGGTTTCCACACATGGGCCTGTGTTCCAGCCTCTGTCCTCCACCTACATACCAAGCTTTGCACATGTGACATACTGTCTTCAGTTGTTCTGTAGTTTGCCTTGAGTATATTATGCTGGCATTCCTGCCGTCAGTCCACTGCTGTTGTATCCCCCACACATACAGTGGGGCTGGGGCCATATATGTGTGGGCTTCACCTACACAATACATGTGTACCCTTATGCACTCCAGAGGCCAGTGTATGTAACAGTGGTATATGGCTCTGTATTATTGAGCCTAGGGGGGATGCACTATAAATAACCTAGGCTGTTACAACTTGTGGGGGTATCAGGGGTGAGCTGCCTTAAGGTATCTGTATGTACATTACGATGCAATTCACCTATATTTAAATTAATTACATAAATTGGGTTAATTCAGGCCTACTGCCTCCTACCATACAGACTGTTCTGTTTGTCAGTGTGCTTGTGATGGTGTCAGTTATGCCTTGTTATGTAACAGTTACATCCCATTGTGTCAACTGTGGTCTTTACCACCTAATGATTGTGTACAGAGTGTAGATAGAGGCTGCTGAACTATATACCTGCATTACTTACTGTTGATTGTTTGGTATCCTGTGGCCCAGTCTGTCTTTACTATTGTACTAAATGAAGGGCTCGGCCTGGACAGCAACATTTGTAAACCTTTCCAGACTACTGTATTAGTATAACTGTTTCACAGTTGCATTACTCTGTTTATATGGATGTCAGTGTATGAACAGCTATATGACATGGCATATACAACTGTAATAGTACACAAATAAAGGTTTTCCATTTTTGCAAACCTGTGTGTGGTGTTATATCCTATGACCTCTCTGTGGGTATATGTTGCAGGCAATGATTGTGATTTGTATGGGTGGCTCATACAGTGTCCAATTGTTAAGGTATTAACTGTAGGCATAATGGCTGTTCCATATTGTGCGCGCCTTCTACATATGTATCTTACTGTACATATTTCTGCGTGTGTATGCGTAGTATATGTATATATATATATATATATATATATATATATATATATATATATATATGTATATCTGTATCTGCATATATGTGTCTGTGTATATGTATCCTAGGGATGTTAGTAGCTTCCACATTGTACATTTCCTATGGGAGCCAGACTGTACTGCATGATATGTTACCGATACCAGCCTGACATCATACAGGTGGGATGTAGTACTGTTAAGATCATGTGTCCATGTCATGTCAGGTCCTGGTTATGGAATCTGCAACACTTAGTATTGTATTGCAGGATGGACATGTTTGGCTGTGGGGGGTATACCTATTCGTACAAGATGTATATTGTTTGGGGCCTCTCAACCCCATTAACGGTGCATGTGGACATATATGTTTTAGTTATTTTCCCATTGTTATCTACAGATGTATGTTCATATATGAGTTCCCTTTAGAATCTCAAAAAACTGAAATACCGAGTTTCAGTTTACCGAGATTCTAATCCCGAATGCACGGAATTGTGAAACACCAGAAGCGCAAAATTCGAAATCCCAAAGTTCGGAGCTTCTGGTGTTGCGGTGTATGAATGGATGTATGTGCATGTAAGTTTGTATGAGTGTGTAGGTTATGTGCTGTAGTGTATGTTAGTGTGTGTTTTGGTTGTGATGTGTGTGTGTGCAAGGGGCTGTGAAATGTGTGGGTGTGAGCTGACTTTGTGTGTGTGATTGTGCAGTCTCAGAGTTAGAATATATAAGTAGGGGGGTGTGGGGGGCACAGCTTCTAGTGTAGGTTAGTTTTGTTTGTGTGTGGGGGCAGTTGTGTGTATGTGAGTGTGTGTATGTAAGTGTCGGGATTTTGAATTTCATGGTTATGGGCATTCGGGATTGTGGGGTTTCGGCTTTACAATCTCGATATTCTGAAATTCGGTATTTCAGAATTTCAAGATTATAAACTGAACCCATATATACCTATATAGATATATATATATCTGCTTACATAAATATAACTATGTTCATATATACCTACATAGATATATATATATATCTGCTTTTATATATATATATATATATATATATATATATATATACATATATATATATATATATATATATATATATATATATATATATATATATATATATATATATATAAAACTTGCTGTATATATTTAGACATATAGATGTAGACATATATATCTATAGATGTAAGCATTTGCATGTATAGATGTTCATATCTAATTATATATATAGGTTCATAGGTTCATAGGTAGGTACTAGGCTATCTTCCGAGGGCATTTATAAGCCTAGCTAGAGTGTGTCGGCTTTCGCTGCCCCATTGATTAATTAACTGAGCCTCTGTCAAGCAGAGCCAATGAAGTGATCCCAGGGGTGTACTTTATGTTACCCATCCACTCGTCAAGGCTTCTCTTGAAGAGTGTTAGTGAGGGGCTCTGCCTAATGTAGTTAGGAATTTTGCTCCAAAGCATGGGGAGTCTCTGTGACAGGAATCTATCCCTCCAGCATGTTCTATTTATTGTTGTGGCGAGGTTTAGCTCACTAGAGCGCGTGGCTCTCAGTGACTTGGATTTCTTTAGGTGGAGCATGTCCATCAATTCTGAGTTGGACATGGCTTTGTAAGTCATGCAGAGATCACCTCTGAGTAAGCGATATGCCACCGAGTACAGCCGGAGTTTTTTCAGTCGGGCTGCATAGGACATATGTTTGAGGTCAGTAATTCTCTTGGTGAGGTGCTTTTGTGGTCTTTCAAGCTGTTGGAAGTGTCTTGTGAGGTACATCCCAAATGGGGCATTGTACTCTATGATGGGTCTGATGAGTGACGAGTAGAGGGGCACTATAACCTCTTTATTTCTAGATGTGAACCCCTTAGTAATTAGATGGGCCACATAGAAGGATTTCCTAACTACTTTGGCTATATGATTGTCAAAGGAGAGATTACTATCTACTTGGGTCCCCAGATCTCTTATTACCTCTTCTGTATTAAGGGGGCTGCCACCTATATGGTAATTTGTGGGTGTTTTGTTTTTCCCAAATGGGATGACTATGCATTTTTTGGCATTTAGCTTGAGGCCATGACTTTGACACCAGGTGTCTGTCTCAGTAAGGCCTTTTTGGAGGATGTCCATGTCAGCCGGAGAGTCAATTATGGCTCCCAGTTTGCAGTCATTGGTGAACTTGGTTATCCATAGTCCTCCTGTGTTTCCCTGTACTTCTGAGAAATATATGCCAAACAGTAGGGGTCCCAGAACTGAGCCTTGCGGGACACCACTTGTGACTGGTTTAGAGTCAGACTTGGAGCCCGCTATTCTTACCATGTGAGCTCTATCTGTAAGCCAGTTGGCAACCCATCTTGTGATGTAGGGGTTTATGTTCAGGCTGGTGAGTTTTTCTATAATACCCGAGTGAGGAATGGTGTCAAACGCCTTGGCGAGATGAAGGTAGGCTGTGTGAACCACCTTTCCCTTGTCTATGGCCTTGGTAACTGTCTTGAAGAAGTCAACCAGGTTTAGTAGGCATGATCTGCCCTTAACAAAGCCGAACTGGGTCGGGTCAAGTGTTTGGAGGTTCCCAATGTCTTTGTTAATGAGTTCCATGATGATGCGCTCCATAGCCTTGCAGACCAGGCTAGTCAGGCTTATGGGGCGATAGTTACCAGGGTCAGTTGTGGCTCCTTCTTTGTGGAGTGGAATAACCATTGCTGTACGCCATTCTATGGGCACATAGCCTGTGGAGAGGCTAAGGTTGAACAGCATGTTTATGTGGGGGGTTAGTTTGTTCTCTAGTTCGTGTAAGACGCAGCCTGGGACACCATCTGGCCCCATTGATGCTGTGTTTTTGGCTTTGGAAAGGGCTGTTTTCACCTGTGCTTCTGTGATTTCCGGGACACTACACTTTTCCGGTATTGTTGTGGGCCCTTTTGAAGGTGAGAGGGAAGTGAAGTTTGCACTGAATCTTTCTGCCAGTATGTTGGCAATATCAGTAGGTTCAGTATATTTTGTGCTATTTTGCACTATCTCAGAGCATATCTGTGAGTGGCCACTTAGAGTTTTGACATAGCTAAAGAAGGCTTTGTGGTTATCTTTCGAGTCCTTGGCTATTTTTCTTTCAAAGTTAGCCTTGGATGATTTTATGAGGGACCTTAGATTCTTACTGATACTGATCAGGGATGTCTTTCCTTCTTGGGATTTGCTTTTTTTGTGAACTAGTTTCCTCCTTTTGTTGTATAACCTGTTTATGGCAGGGGTCCACTAGACTGGTTTCCTTCTCTTAGGGGAGTGAGTCTTGGTTTTGCTAGGGATGGCACGATCCATGCATCCTTGTAGGTGCTCATAGAGTGAAATTGTAAAGGATTCTGCATCTTGGGCAGTGTTATCCTTTAGCGTGGGGACTGTGAAACTTACCACCTCTGACTTAAGTAAGGTGAAGTTTGCTTTAGAAAAGTTTTTCACTGTGGTTTCCTTGGTTGAGGGTGGTGGTGGGGTGTGGACATCCAGTGTGATTAGTTTATGGTCTGATCTAACCAGTGACGGGATGACTTCCAGTACAGAGCACCTGTTGTCCATGCTGGTGATGACCAGGTCCAATATGTTGTGGCCTCTGGTAGGGGAGTTTACCAGCTGATCCAGGGCATTTGAGTTGATAAATTCCAGGAAGCGCTGAGCCTGGGAGTTTGTACTCAAGTAGTTTTCCCAGTTAATGGTAGGGTAATTGAAATCTCCCAAGATCAGGGTGTTTGGTAGGACCCTCATGTTTTCCAGTGTCTCCAGAAAGGTGGAGTGGTGGTCCTGGGTCATGGAGGGTGATCTGTAGCAGGCCACAATTTGCATTGCAGATTTGCCCGATGTTAGTAGCACATGGATGATCTCAGAGGTATCATGCTGCTTCACTAACCTGGAGGTGTGGGTATCCTTGATGAATATAGATACACCCCCTCTTTTTGTGTTTCGGTCCGTGTTCTGTGGCCGAAATGTGTGGTATGAGTTGTAGCCCAGTAGTGCTGGAGTGCTCTCTGGAGCCTTGAACTGGGTTTCAGTTACTGCACAGCTGTTGATGTTCTCCATACTTAGGAGTGCTTCAAGTGCATGCATTTTGAGATTTAAACCCCTGGCGTCAAGTAGCATAACCCTCAGTTTTTTACTTGTGCTGTTTACGGAGGTGGGTTTGAATTTTGAGCCTTGCCTAAAAAAGGCACTATGGGGGCAGCAAGAGCCTTGGCCAGTATTTAAAAGCCAAGGGGTGACAGGTGCAAGCCGTCTCTTGTGAAGCAATGCGGCTTGTCGAGCATGTCATCGCAGGCTGACAGACACTGGATCCCCTTTGAATGACACCAGAAGCTTAGCCAATTGTTGAAATTGATCATTTTTTCTTTATACTGAGGTATCATTCTTGGTGAGGGCAGGATGCTACTCAGGGTCAGGGTCATACCCGCCTGGGCTACATGATCAGAGAGCTCTTCCATGTCTCTTTTCATGTAGTCCAGGGAGGTATGGCTCAGGTTGTTCACACCAACATGAACAATGACAGAGTCATATTTGTACTTGTTCTGGAGTGACCTGAGTGCTTGAGTTATGTGGCGGATTCTGGCTCCCGACAGGCAGCTAACAGTAACCTTCTCCTTGTCCAGCCTAGTGAGTGAGGAGTCAGTGTGCCTGACTATTGAGTCACCTATTACTAGTGTGTTATGTATGTTATTTTGCCTTAAGGGCTGTGATTGTGTGGCACATTGATTTTGTGTTTTATGTGTTGTCTGGTTTGTGACGGGAGGTGCAGGTTTTGTGGGTGTCTGCTTTGGAGCTCTCTGATGCTTTTGCAGGTTTTTATTTAGAGCCCCCAAGTATGATTTAATGTATTTTTGTGTATCTTTTGCCAGTGCTGGTTTAGTAGGTCTATGTGAGGCTGGAGGTGTGGTGCAAGTATTAACCTTCTTCTCATGACTGTCTGTTCCAGTCTTGGGTGGAGATACCTTAGCCCCCAGTTTGGCTGTATAATTGCATCTCTCACATATGTTAGTGCTTTGTGGTAGGATGAGAGGGCTGTCTGCGTACATGAGGCAGTTGTAACATTGCCTCAGGATACCCAGATTCACCAGCTGGACTGGAGAGTACACCTGAAGTTGCCCTTTGGTCATGCCTGAATAGTAGGGTGAGCTGCTTAGTCGCTTGGTTGGTGAGGGGTGGATAAAGAGCCTTGCCCTGCTGGGCAGTCAAGTGTCGGGGTATATTAGTGCTTGCTATTAGGTCTGAGCAAGTGCTGGACTGTAGGATGCTTTTTGAGTGCTTAGGTTGAGAGTTAGACTAGTTTCAAGTGAAAAACTGAAGGAGACAGTGGAGCCAGGAATAATTTAACCCTAGCTAACCGGTGCTGCCCGGCGCACAAAACCATGCAACGCATTTTTTAAACTACTAACTTCTGGGCTGGAACCACTCCTCCAGGGACAGATGGCTGCTCAAAGTTCCCCTCTCTCACAGGTGAACAGAGAAACATCCCTCTATCCAAGTAAGGTATGGGCAACTCAGAAACTTGTAACACATCCCTGAATTCAGCACTAGCCTGAAAACTGGACTATACTAGCATAGAAAGGCGGGAAACAAGAAATGTATTTATTTATTTTTAAAAGATAAGGCAAAAACAGTAAAAAGTACACTTAAAACAGCTTTAAACGACTACAAGTGATCAGAAAAGGCTATCACACTTTATTGTGTAGCCTACAACAGTTAAACAATTTATTTAAACAAAAACAACTTTTTAAAAGTGCAGGCAGTCAAATAAGTACAATATGTGAAAAAAAAACAAGCTTTTAAATCACAATAAGTGCTGGAAAATCAGTGTTTAGGCGGAAAACAGTTAAGTATAGCAAGAAAATACAGAAAACTGATAATCACTCCAAAATGTCTCTCTTTTAAGCTAGAAGGCTTATATCAGTTAAAGGTTTTCTAGTGCTTTCCAGTAGGTTAGTTACAGGAAAGATGGGAAACAAGTGCAGATGTAGTCTTTTAAACCAGAAAGTTGAAAGAGATGGACTATATATATATATATATATATATATATATATATATATATATATATATATATATATCTACATGTTGGAATACATTCTCTGTACTGTTAAATGATTGGGCTAGACATGTTTGTGAATACATCAGTGCTATGTATATCTGACATGGCTTAGTGGTAAATCACTTTGTCTATGGTGTGCAGGGTCCTGGGTTCGAGCCTTGCAGCGCTTGTTTATTTTGTTGCTGGGCAGAACAAGGGCCATTAGATACAGAGTGATTAAGGCACTTTTGAGCAGTTGTAAGTGGTTTGAGTGGGTTTGTGCGTAGGAAAGCACTGCTAACTTCTGGTTACAGTTTCTTATACTCAGCTTCCAAATTGCTTAACCTGTGTAGGAATTGCTTACCCCCATGCAAACAGGCTTAAACCCGCTTACTGCTGCTTAAAAGTGCTTACTCCCACTTACCCCCGCACTAATTTCCTCAAAAGAAAAGAAAAAGGGGTTGATAGGAAAGTGGTGAAAAAAGGGGCACAAAGAGGGAAACAGAGTAGGGAAATTAGCCAGGGATGTGCAGGAAGGGTGTAGGGAAGGTCCATAGCTGCCCATTTCTTCTACAGCAACAGCTATGCATATATACTGAATTTGGATTTAGATTTGGACAACCAAACCCCTGGGAGTGGGTAAAGACAACAATAATATGTTATGATGCCAATTAGACTGGATTACGTGTCCAGTTGACACATGTGCGAAATGGACAGCTATGTATGGGGTAAGATTTTTTTGTGGGAACAGATTGCCCTTTTCTTTTTTTTTATGTGAGAGTGGGATGTTGGGGAGAGGTAGTAGTTATATTTGGGGAGGTAGGTTGGGTAGGTTAACAGACAAGACAAACAAGATGCATACAGGGGTGGTATTATGACACATGTGGAAGTAAACACCTTGATGGGGAGGGGCATTGGGAAATTGGAAGCCCATGAACCCCTTAGTGGAAACAGTGAGACTGAGGTCCCCACCCATGGGCAGTCACCACTGCACCTTCACAGCCCCAATGGTGGCTGAGCTGGGGGCTGAGTTGCAGAGCCAGACTGGTGCTCTAGTTGTGATACATGGCCCTAGAGCTGGCGTAGAAGATCACCAAGCTGTTGGTTGATCTCTCTACGCAGCACAACCCCGACCTGGTGACGGGTGACAGGGGCCTATTCATGCTTGCTCCCAGGGGGAGCAAGCCCCATTCCCTGAGGTGGTTCCACCCAAAAGTAGTGCAGGACCAACAGACAGGGAGCTCCTGGGTTGGGCCCAGACATGCTGGTGCCCAGTGCCATGGCCAGCTGAGGTGGGACAGGTGGGTCCACTGGGACCGGCCTTCCCAAGTGTACTATAGTGTTTAGATTTCATCATCATATGTGGGTTGGTAATAGTCAACACATTCCAGGGTTAGGTAGGGCATGCATAGATATTCCCAGTAACCCAGACACCAGATACGGAACAGTTGCATAGCAAACAGAACACATGCATATATGGGACCACAGTGGTAATAAGAACAGCATGCAGGTAGATTGATGGCACCATACAACCAATAAAAAAAACCACGAACGGAAAGCAAGCAAAGAGAGAACCAAACAGCAATAGCGTAAAAGTAATTTAATTTCCGCTTTCGTCACTTGACTTCCTCAGAATGCATCAAAACACATCACGTTCAACACTTAAATACCAAAAAGTTAATTAATGAATAAAAACATATGAATAATTAAAAACAAATAATACATTTATTTTAATAATAACTTAATATCATAATCTTTACTAATGTGCAATTTCTGGTGTTTTAAAAAACACTTAATATTAATGGCATCGTTAATGCCAGGAGATTTATCAGAATTTAACCTCACCTGCCATACAGTTTCACGCTGCTCTAGATAATTTTTAAAATCACCCATTCTTAAATCAGGGCACACAGTTTCTAATATAGAAAATAAAAATTTTTTAAAAAAAGGACAAACTACAGAATGTTTGAAAAGGGCATTGTTGCCATCTCTGGTTTTGATACTGTAGAGGTGTTCCCTAATCCTGGTTTTTAGGCTACGAGTTGTCATGCCGACATAAAAAGCCGGACATGTCGAACATAAAGCAATGTAAACCACTCCAGTCGAATTACAATCAACGTAGCCTTCAACCTTCAATGTTCTTTTAATAGATTCAACCATGATATAGGGACCCTCTGAAATGTATCTACACATGTTACAAGAGTGACATCTATGCATACCTGATTTACAAACAGGGGGACGACTACAAGTTCTGTTGTCAAACTCTAATAACTTTTTCAGGTTATTGTGTTTCTTGAACACAAAAAGTGGACAGTCACCCAACACCTGTTGGAGGTCCCTGTTACCACTAATTATCTTCCAATTGTTAGCAATAACACTTTTAATCTGGCCTCCATCAGTACTCATATCTAAGGAACATAAAACTCCTGCCCCTCCTTCACCTTCACCTCTGGAAACTCCTACGTCTTTTTTTGAAACAAAAGATGATGGATAGTCTAATAATGGTTTGAAGGATTCAAGACGTTTCCTTAGAATCTCATCTTTAGTAATATTCAAGTCATGCTCATGATAACCCCTTTTGATAAATAAAGAGCCTATGATGGAAAACTCGTTAACCAGGTCACTGTATTTGCTAGTCATCCGACAAGCCCTAATTCGCTGCCCTCTAGGAATATTCTTAACAATATGTTCTGGATGGTTACTACTAGCATGCAGATAACCGTTCGTGAATGTCTCTTTGCGAAAAATCCTGCTATGTAGCCTTGATTCAAGCTCGTCCCAATATAAACAAATGTCTAAAAAGTTAACAGATGTCCCAAAGTCACCTTTGGTGAACTTCAAATAGTCAGAAGATGAGTTCACTTCTGCAATGAAGTGATCAATGGTGTTGACATCGCCCTCAATGATGAAAAACAAATCATCAATGTAACGACAATAAAGTTTGATATCAAACTTTTGTTGAACACGGGGCAAGATGTCAGTTTCCCACCCTGCCATAACCAAATTGGCAAAGGCTGGCGCAGCTGGTGAACCCATAGCAACTCCCTTCCTTTGCCTGTAGTAGTGGTCCCCTAGTAAAAGGAAATTATTTTCCAAAATGAGTTCAAGAAACAATCTGATAATCGAAATTGCATTGTTACTCAGGTTAAGCTTTCTATTCATTAAAAATTCACAAACCACATCAACTCCAGCTTGATGGGGAATGCAAGAGTATAAAGAAATAACATCAAGGGTAAACATGATGTGCTTACAGGGGTCGTAATCAAAATCCTTTAAGAACTGCCCCAATTTACTCAAAAAATGCCAGGAATCTTTAATGAATGACTCTTCGTTACTTACAACAGGCCCCAAAATGCCATCAATAACTAAAGATATACCCTCAGTGACCGAATGTGGAGATGAAACTATAGGTCTAAGAGGAGGGTCACGAAGATTCTTGTGAGTCTTGGGGATCCCAAAGATCACCCCAATATGTGGTTGTTCAACCAAACAAAAATCGTATAATTCACGACTAATGTCACTGGTCATGAACAAAGAATACAATTCTGAATGAATGAACCTAATACGACGATTGATGTCATATAGACTAATGGACTCATAATCGTCAGTGTTGTTAACAATATCTAACATCTTTCGGTGGTAAACGTCCTGGGTCATGATAACTATGTTACCCCCTTTATCACTTTTCATAAATCTATAGTTCTTACTCAGAACTCTTAAATTAGCAAGGGCTAATCTTTCTTCATTGTTTAAATTATGGTAAATATTTTTCTTATGGTGCAAAACCTCTGTTA
Source organism: Protopterus annectens (assembly GCF_019279795.1). Classification (NCBI taxonomy): domain Eukaryota; kingdom Metazoa; phylum Chordata; order Ceratodontiformes; family Protopteridae; genus Protopterus; species Protopterus annectens. Next base: position 495,425,393 of record NC_056731.1, read on the forward strand.
TACCATTAATACACTGTTCTTCAAATATTCTCAAAGTGTGATGTAATTGAGGGGTGTAACTAGATGGTTTAATAAGGGACTTATTGCTCAACCTTTTTTCTGACACAGAATGCATGATGTAAACCAAGTTTAATTTTCTAATGTATTTCTTAATATCTATAATGGTGTTACTGTAATTAGCTCTTGCAGTCGGAATAAAGCTCAACCCATATTTCAACACATTAGTCTCAATGTCAGAAAAACAATGATCAGTCAAATTGATGATGTTAAATACGTCCAACCTCTCTTTTGCATTTACATCTCCTCCCCAGAAGAGTTCGAACCTAGAAAGGTCCGACTCCTGGTTAGGACGGTGCTCCTGTTTTGATGATGATTCTTCTTCAATAAAAAAGAAGAAGAAGAAGAAGAGGATGACGAAGGACCAGTCTGAGTAGTGTGAGAATCCACACTTTCTTTATTCTTAGGTCTCACAGACACCCCAACATTAGAAGAGTCATAGCCAGTATCTTTCAGATTAACAAGAATAGTGTTGTCACTCATTAAGTCACTGGTCTGATCAAGGCGTACCTGACTGCCTCTAGAGTCACTGTCAAGAATACCATCACGCGATTCAGTTCTACTAGTGAGCAAGGGAAAATCCTGCTCATAATAGGGGGATTTGTTGTCAAAAAAATGCTCTGAAGCACTAGAGCCAGGAAGCTCCGCATCTCGGTGCGTGTTACCCCGAGTCTTGAAAGCTAGTTGGCGTGGGTGATTAACTTTAGTAGTCGTGTTGTTAGCTCGAACAGCAAAATTGTTGTAAGCACTATTGCTGTTATAGCACGCAATGTCGCGTGCTAGTTTAAGGTGCTTACGATTGGTGACTTCCACAGTATGCTGCTCTAACTGTTCAAATAAATCACAATCTCTTAAATCACCAGCAATGGCTTTCAGCTCACTTTCCAAGAGATTAATCTCTTCTTTCAAAGCACTCATCTTAACACAGTTGTTGTCAATTAACAACTTTAAAAACTCAAGCCCAGCATTGTTAAAGAAATTTTCCAAAACTTTAAAAAATGGAGCATTGACGGTAACTCCATTTGGGCACTTGAAAAATCTCAGCCCCTTAGGAACTATACCAAGCTGAGTACAGCGTAAAAAATAACAGTTCTCTATATCCAGAGAACGATACCTCTTTAGTAGCTTAAGCAACAGTCCACGTTTGTTATTAATGTCAACGTAATTGTTAGAAGAATCAGCTTTACCTATAATGGCAAATGGATTCCTAATTCCACCCAAAAACGATTGAACCGTTTGATCCTTAGGCTGCCTGGTAATACTTGGACCACCTAGAACACCGGACGTCGCTTTGCGGCAATAATCCTCGCTCGGTTGGCCAACATCCAAAGCTGCCTCTACAACTGTGTCCAATTCGTGAAACGAAGAATCCGGACTCAGGGAATCAGCTCCATGGTTGTTAACAGACACGGTAACATCACGTAACTTAGTCTGCTTGACTTCACTTCTTGCGACCAAAATCTTCAATGAACCCTGTATATCCAACGGGGTAGTAACAAGTAACTGGTTCAGTGACCCGTTATCAGATGTCGGAGTACCATGAACCGACACGTTCATAAGGGACTCTTCACCACCTTCCAACATGGTAGTAATCACCCAAAAAAACAAAATAGCACAAGAACCACAAATAAAAAAAACCACGAACGGAAAGCAAGCAAAGAGAGAACCAAACAGCAATAGCGTAAAAGTAATACCACCAATGTTGGAATAATTCAATATAGCACATGCATGGGAACAATTAAAATATTTATCAAACAATTGGACATTATCAGAACACAGGTGTCATTACATACCAGTTGGGGTGGGTATGTTGATTATTGTTGAAGATATGTTGGTGGGGCAGAGAAAGATGTCAATTAACAACTAGTATATTCCTGTAGTCCACATTACTCTCCTAGTCAGTGCTGTTATCTGTACCTTACATGTCTTACTACACTACCCTATAGCCTTAGTTTGGTCAGTGATATGGCTGTCGTCATCATTACACATGAACTGGTTTTACCTGCAGTATACACCTCTTACCTGGTATACCTGTGGAGGGAATGTTTGTTAACACTAACTAACTATTTCTACACATACTCCCAAATTCTGGGTTGATGTTGTGCACATAGCTGTCCAATTTTTTCTGCACAGACTCTGGCCATGTGTTGACCACATGCTAGTGTGCAGGGATTTATCTAGAATATTGCCCTCTTTCACCTTTAGTGACCTGACACACACATATACATGCTTTCATACACAGTTATATTATGTAGCACAGTGTGGGTGACAGTGATCAGTGATACTTTGTTATTCAGAGAAACTGAAACACTCATAATTCCCTACAATACCAGAGTGAACAGTACCAGTACAGGTTATAATGGTCTTTCTTTCTCAGCACAATGTTCATATCTGACGTACCTGTGGGAGCAATGTTTGTTAGCACTACCTGACTGTTGCCACACAAACTTCCAGATTACACATTAGTATTATGCACATACATCTCACTCTGTTACTGTACACACTCTGGTCACAGGTTGACAACATGGGAGTGTAGATAGGACATACTTGAAATATTACTCCCCTAACAGTTTCAAGGGTTGCTACAGTGACAGGTTTTTTCTCATAGATGTTTGACAATCACTTGTATTCCCTGTTTGCTGGCTAAACATCTGGGATCATCCAACAGACTTACCAGGGGGACAGGCAGTGGATATGGGCCCATATACTGGACATTCTGGACTCATCTGTACAGTTGTGGGGTATGATTCTGTATGCAGCCTTCATCCACTCCCAGGATTCAGACCATGGCAATGACTGCTACAACTTAAACACTGTCCATCACAGTTATATCTGCTATATAAATATTGCTGTATATCTCCTATCTGCCTTCTGTCTTATTAATCCCCTATGCTTTTGCATTCTGACCTTGTATTACAACACTCTTATACAGATCTCCTAGACAATAATATTTTGTAGGACAGTGTGGGTGACAGTGATGTGTAATATCTCATTTTTCAGAGCAACTGCATCAGTCACAGTGCCATACAATACCAATGTAAACAGTACCAGTACAGGGTATCATTCTTGTATTTCTGGGCACAGTGTTGGTATCTGGCAGACCTGTGGGAGAAATGTTTGTTATCACTACCTGAATGTTCCCACATACAGTACCACATTCCACATTACTATTATGCACATACATCTCACTCTGTAACTGTACATACTCTGGCCACAGCTTGACAAGTTGGGGTGTAAATGGAACATACGTGGCTTCTTAGTCTCATAAGGTTTTGGGGAGTTGCTAGTATACCAGCTTTGTTTTCATAGATGTGTGTCAATCAGTTGTATTTCCTGTAGCTTCCCCCATGAAAATGGGCTTAAGCTCGCTTACTAGTGCTTAAATATGCTTACTACTGCTTATTGGTGCTTAAACCTGCTTACTAGTACTTTATTCATAATGATACTGACATCTCACATTTGAATTTACTGCAGTACTCCAGTTCATAAATATATGTTATTTAGTGGGTTATGCAACAAAAATATTAGTCATAATGTGCTTTGCCATTGAAAATGGAATGTGCTGCAGGGAAACTCGAACGAGGAATGCCTGCTCATAAGGCAAATGCTCTGCTCACTACACTATTGCTATGCTGCTTCAGTTGCATATATTTTCCTTGTTATGCTCTTCAGCCATTTAAGCTGCATTAACCATAACTAAGCAATGGGCACACCCACGCACCTATGGTTAGCTTTAATCGGATATTTAAAAATAAAGGTTTGTTCATTTTTATTTCTGTATAACTTTGCTGTTGTACACAAGGGGGACTGTTGGTGGGAACATGCGGACACCTATGAGTGGTCTCGCTCATTGCTTACCCCTTTCTGCTGTTCTTCATTGTGGGGGCATGTATATTCTGAGAGGTCGGCTCTCAGACACGCCCCCTGCACTCTTACATGCTCCATGTAAGATTAGGAGCTCAGGCAGCGCCCCTCATTACTATGCATGGCACACTGCCGTCCTGCTCCTAAATGGCCACTTCAGTGCAGGACTAAGCTAGTCCTACACAGAGTAATAGTAAATCCGGGGGATTGTTCTTACGAAGTCCATTTTTAAATTTTTGGAAGAAGCTGCTGCACAGTTCTTTTAAAGTAAGCCAAAATATAAGACAGTTACCACCATGCTGACAGTATTTATTTATTTATTTATTTTCAGTTTGATTACCGGGGAAGTCCATTGGGCCTAAAAGTGTCCGTTTTCAGTGGAGGCCCGGGGAGAAAAGCTCCATAAGCAATACAAATACAATGAAGGTTACATTATGTTAAAGTAAAATACATGAATAGAATTCATACATTCAGAAATGCAGATGCATAAGATGTAAATCAAACAACACAGCTAATAGATAATAGAGAACACCCATTACCGGAATATCAATTCAATACAATATGATACAAATATCTGTAAGAATAGGAACATTTTTTTTTTTTTTTTTTTTTTTTACATTTGTGGTACTTATATATATACAGTATTTACAGTTTGTAGTGTTAAGGAAGAAATTCATTAGTCAGAGAAAGACTGCTGAGTCTATTTTAGGAGAGTAGAAGTAAACGTAAGCAATGTAGAATAGTCAATGGGGGCATTCAGCAGAATTTATGTAGGGTGGAAGCAGGAACATTTCCGTTTGGCTGATAGGTATAGGAATAGTTGGGTCTTGAATGATTCTATGTTGGGTATATTCCTGAGAGAAGGGGGCGAGAGTTCCATTTCTTACCTAGTGAGAAGGAGAGAAGTAGTTGGCCAGTGGGACGTTTTGGTTTGTAGATGGAGACGAAGTTTTGGTGTTCGGATCTCAGAGATCTATTTGGGATATATGGAGGAAGGACGTTTGTTATGGCTGGGCATTTTTCAGGGTAGAATATTAATTTGTGAGCTGTGGTTAGTTGGAGATAGTCTAGGTGGTTAGATAGTTCTAGCCAGTTTAGAGATTGTAGGGAAAGGCAGTGGTGAGTTGAGGTTTTGGAATTAGTGGCAAATTTAGAGACCTTATTATAGCAAGTTTCAAGTTTAGAGATGATAGAAGAAGACAGATTAGTTAAGAGAGGGGCACCATAGAGTAGTGTAGGTAGAATGTAGGTAGTTGCCAGGGTATGTCTAGAGGAGTTGGTAAAAAAGTGGTTGTTCCAGTAGAGCATACCTAACTTTTGGTGGGTTTTCTTTATGTTTTGTTGTATGTGGATGTCAAATTTCAGGTTTTCATCTATAGTAATGCCAAGAAGTTTTGCGGAGGGGACAACTTCAATAGTAGTGTTGGTTTGGCTTAGGACTAGGAAAGCATTTTTGTCAAAGGAGAAAGCCCTAGTAGGAGGGAAGAGTAGTATTTTAGATTTGTTAGAGTTGAGGGAGAGATGGTTTTGTTGCATCCAGTTCTCTATAGTGGAAAATGCGATTTGGGTTTTGGTTAGTAGTTCAGACAGGTTAGAAGCAGCACAGACTAAGGTAGAGTCATCAGCATATTGGATGACTCTTGTATCGAGGATGGCAGTGTGGAGGTTATTAATAAAGATGTTGAAAAGTAAGGGTCCTAGGATGGATCCCTGGGGAATGCTGGTTGGTGTTGGCAAGGAAGAGGAGGTAGAGTTCTTCCATCTGACGGCTTGGGATCTGTCAGATAGGTAACCGGAGAACCAGGCTAGAGAAGTGGGGGAGAGATTGAGGTTGGCAAGATGAGAGAGAAGGTGTTTACGGGAGATGGTGTCGAAAGCTTTAGATAGATCTAGCAGTAGTATGGATACTAGTAGTCCGGAATCTCGAGCTTGATTGATTGTTTCTAGGAAGGATATTAAGGCAGTTATAGTGCTGTGGCCAGGGCGAAAGCCATGTTGGGTGGGTGTTAGGAGGTGATTCTGGATTAGGAAAGGCATAAGTTGGTGGTGAACACATTTTTCCAATATTTTAGATATAGGGGATAGAAGGGCGATTGGACGGAAATTGGAAATGTTGGTGTTTTTGCCACATTTGTGAAGAGGTAGGATGTAGGCTGAGCGCCAGAGTTTGGGTACATAAGACTCTTTTAAGGATCTGTTAATGAGGATACTGATAGGGAGAGCTATGACTTCTGCAGCACATTTAAGGAAGGAGGAGGGTATATTGTCAGGGGCATTGGAACAAGACTTTAGTTTAGATAAGAGCCTTTTTATAAAATTGGTTGAAACTGGTTTGATCTGGAAGTTAAGAGGGCAGTTGTTAGTGTTGTTGGGTAAAGTGGAGGGAGAGTTGGGAGAATTGTTTTTAGGGAAAGTTTTTGTGAGCTTAGCTATGGATTCAGTAAAGAAAGTGTTGAAGTGAGAGCTCAGCTCCAAGTCAGTTAAACTAGGGTCAGGGCAGGGGTTATTCCTGGACCCAGGATGCAGAAGGGAATTGACTGATTTCCAGAACTGTTTTGGATTTTTCATATTGTTGGTTTGTAGTTTATTATAAAAGTTTTTTTTATCTGAAGAGATTCATTTCTTTACTTGGTTGCTGAGTTGGATATACTGAAGAAAGGTAGAAGACATTTTATTTTTCTGGTAAAGCTTCCAGGATTTGTCCCTGAGGTGCATGCTTTGTTTTGTTTCATTGGACAGTCAAGGAGCAGGATTGGCTTTGGCATGTTTGTTTCTTAGAGAGGCTAGGGAGTTGAGAGTATTTAGGAAGACAGAGTTAAAATAATTTCACTTTTATTAAAACAGTAGGTAAAACAATATCATCAGCACTTTTGGATAAATCCCTTAATCAGATAATAAACTTTACTAAAAACATTCTTTCTGTTATAGTATACCATAGCCAATCAGATGTATTATTTCATTACTAGCACACCTGAACAAAAACAAAATAATCGAATGCCTGTTTCAACCCTTTTTCAATTTTTATTCTATTTCTTAACAAACCATTTACCATAACTTTCACCCAAGACATATCAATATTTCTTTGCTACTTTTATTATTTTTACAATATCATAATTCCCTAAAGTATCACACATTGCCTCATGTCTTACTGAATCAAATGCTTTTGCTATGTCACAAGCAACAAACCTTACATCTTTATTCTCCTTTAAAATAGCATTTAGTACTTCTTTTATTATTAAAAGATTATTTCCAAAACAAATCCCATTCTTTTTTGCATTGTCTTCATAAAGATTTTATAATCAGTATTCCCGAGTGTTACTGGCCTCCAATTCTTAATATTGTTATCTTTGTTCCATATAAATGTATTTATCCCAGTGCATATCTTTTCATCTCCTACCCCTTCCTCTAACCCTTCATTTAAATTTCCCTTACCCTCATCCCCTAATAAGATCCATGACTTACCCATCTAAGCCTCATACGTATTCTTCCTTCCTTTTCTAACCTCTTCCGATTCTTTCATTTCAGTTCTTTCTTCTAATTTACATTTTATTCTATATGAAATTTCTTTACCTTCAACCTTCTCCTTGCAATTTCCTTTCTCTGTCTGCAAGAACGTCTCTAGGTGCTTTTTTCTTTTGGTGCCATGCCACAATTTGTAAATGTGGACACAGAGCTATAGCCAGTGAGTTGTAGATCATAGATGCAGCACCAGCTGAGGTTTCCATGCACCTAAGTTGCATTTGTGCCACTAATAGGTACATCCCCTACCATAACACACAGTTATAGACAGGTCCTGATACCATCCCAGTAGTGCATTATGGGGGGACCATGTAATGTCATGGAACCTGTCAGTAGCCTATGCTGACATCTGACCACTAAAGCAAGGCATTCACACACTTTGCATATTTAAATCTCCCCAGTATCAGTTAACCTATGTCCTGTTCCTACCTCGCATCATTCACCATGTTCCATATATGACAGAAATACATTGACGAGTATACATTGCAACACAGTCCTCTCTGGCAGTGGTGTATTTAGTGCACCTCCCACGGTCCCCACAGCCATTACCTAGGTGGGCCATTGCTGCCCACACTTCAGACCCAGTCACAAGAATCCATCATAGCAACACAACCTGTACTAATCACACAGCTGTCTGCACTTAGCTAAATGGGACATCCACAAAATATAATGTCACTTTTAGGCAGTAGATCTCTGCATTGTATATGGCCTCTGTCCACTTACCTCATAACATGTTACACCATCATGTAATTGTAAAGCACTGTAGTGCATTACAAACCATCCTATTCCCCCCCAGTCAATAGGTAGATAAAGAGCACCCCCCCTCACACAACAGCAAAACAGTAGTGATGTTTGCCCACATTCTCCCCACATGCCACTGCTTCATGTGGAGTTACTGAAGCAACTGTGCAGTGGTCTTCCTCTCAGGCGTCAATATCCACTACTACTCACATGCTTTAAAGTAATATTTTGGATCATAGTGAGCTCTTCATTCATTGCCTCTGATTTTATTGTCTAGATTCTGGACTTTCAGTGAGGCCACTATGCTGCTTAGGCAGCTAAGTATAAATGCATCTCAATTACACATTTAACACACTGCATACTCGACCTAGATAGCATAATGAGGCTCATACCTGACCATAACACACATAAATGGCCATGAAGTGCAATACAAATGCATGGGCAGATAATGCACCCTGTGGGACTGTGGGTGAATTACTCAGCCTTGCATCACCCTAGGGGATGCTATAGTGTAACCATGGAGATAGATGCTAGAAAACCAGATATAGTGGTCCAGCAAAAGAAGACAAAAGTAGCATTGATCATTGAAATTGCCACACCCAGTGACAACAATGTCTTGCAGGCAGAAAGAAGAGCAATGTGGAAGAAAGATACCTGGATAGTTCCAATAGTAGTAGGAGCAATGGGTCATATAAAAAACAGTCTACAATCATATTTAGATATGTTGCCAATACATGTATGTCCATACAAATTGTAGAAAGAGTTACTACTGGGCACATTGCAGGTGGTGTGTGAAGAGCACTAATGGCTGACATCAAAGATTGAAACAATACTAATTTCATGAACATTAATCGTACTTTGGCTTAGGAATGGGGTCCATTCCAGTCATGGTATTAGAAACCCAATAGATTTGGAGAAATTTAAAAAGGAGTAACCATGGATGTGGACAGGAGTTGTATGGGGTACATACTGTACATTGAGGATGTCATGTCTTTCACACCTGAAATGTCACCCTGGCATACTACACATTTACAGACAGGTATTCATTGGCATTGTGGACAGTTGCTGAGCCATGCTGCCTGTCATGTATGCCACAAAATACCTGAAAGATGTGTCAGCATGAATCTGCTTAGCATTTTCCTCTGGCATGAAAGCTGTGAAGTGACCATGGCATCTGAGGGTGCTGAGTGTAAAAGCATTCCCACGTGACACAGAAAGGAGATGAAAATAATTCTGTTCTTCCTGAATTAGGAGCCCCCAGGAGTGCTTGCTGATGGACTCTTATGAACAGTGCTGGGAACATACAGTGACTTGTGAAGGGAACATCATGATCTTCACAATCAATGGGAAGAGAAGCTGCATTGGGTTTTTAGTAAGTAGTAAAGGTTGAGTTATTAAGCATAACTCTTCAGTCATATGCGAGTAATGAGTCATGGACATCTTTCCATTTCTTTGATGTTTTTCATCTTTTAGTAAGTTAATCTATTGGAGACATCTGGCCAGAGTATCCAGGTGTAGGAGTATGCGCATAACATTGCTACTTATGTTTTAAATACCCATGGTATTTTCAATGCTGTTGGTTAGTTTACACATTGCATACTACTTTTATATAGCTACTGTAACCCATCTGTTGTCAGTACAGGATGACCTGTTCTACCACTTCTCTTACCTAAAGGGATTGCCACCTGTGGAATGGTAATGTTTACTGGCTTAACAGTGGATTTTCTATGACCATCTTTTTTGCAAACTTAGCAGAACATGCTATAGGGATAGGCTTGTATGAAAGAGAAAACAGCTTATATAGAACCAGCTTCCCTCCACATATAGTAGTGCACTTATCTTACTATATTCAAATGTAACTCATTTGAATGGATGGATAACCATAAATGCACTCCCAGTTTAGCACCAATGTACCTCACGAATACAGGAAACATATTATTAACCCAGCATATACTTGTTCAGCCTATCTTGGAAGTTTCATATTGCAAAATAAAAGGGCTAAAAATTACCATGGAAATGCAAAGTTAGACTTCTTAAGATCCTCACAGGTCAGTAATCTAATGAGTACCTATTTACAAAAAGCTACCCATAAAACATAGATCTAACATACTCTTAGGATCTTAACTACTCCGACTCCATACATATACTGCTTTTGGAGCTAGACTTCATGAAAATGTCTCCTCATACAACCTGAGGCACACTTAGAAGCCACATGAACAGTCATTACCCCTAGAAACAAACTCCACAGCACTGCATATGCATTCTCTTCTCAATCACCTTTGGCAAGCTCTCCCCATTCCTAAAGAAAATCAACACTTACTCCAAATTTAGAATGCAACCCAATATGCACTTCTTCATCCAAGCCAAATGTTCCTGCTTCAACACAGGGTGTATCACCTACCACACTATCCCTATCTCCTTTCCAAGTCTATTCTTCTTGCTGAGATTTACTGAAAGTTGGCCACGTTTAAAAACTCAGATATGTATACATTGTACCTTACAGTCTTCTTGATTGTACATTATGATCTGCTTGTTCATCAAACATATAAATACAGTTTGCCTATGAAAGTAGTCTGAACTATTCTGCTATTGCTTACATTTCTGCATTTTTTGTTTGTGAAATGTTTTGTATGTCATTCAGCTGTCCCTGAAATTGGTCAATATATTGATCAGTGCACTCCCCCAGTAAGCAAATACAAATAAATAAATACATGTGTAAATAGATAAATAAACAAACAAACAAATACATAAATAAATAAATACCTATATACCTACACACTTATTTATGTTCATATTTCATGTAGTGCCTGCCATGGTAATGGATGTGGTGCAGATGTGGAAATTACACCGTCCATCTACTTTGCCATTGCCCGATGGACCTTCAGCTGCATCCTGACCAGCCTCTTTCCATGGTGACATAGGCCATTCAATGGGAGATGATCTAGAAGTCTACCTGTCACTCTAAAGGTTTTGGAAGCACCAGTGACAGTCTTGGTGGACCAGTTGCTGGACATTTGCATTTACTGCCTGGAGTCTCACAGCTGCCTGGTCCTAACAAGTGTGTCACAAGTGGCTGTGCCCAGTCCTGAGGGCAGTCATAACAGTGACTGACCTCTGATTGGATGTCTCACTGGGCAGTAAAGCAGTCAGCTGTCATGCAACCCATCTTCCATCATGGTATTCCCTTTCCTTGTTTTGCACTTTGGTGTCCAGTTTGTAGTCTAATCTATTCTATCACCACTACTTATCCTGCATCTATTTGTATTTCTGCTTTTTGTTTCAAACAAATTTATCATTTCCTCTCTTGTTGGTCTTTTTGTTTTGTGTTTGTTGGTCCCTGTTACCTTTCCTGACCACACCTTCTACTTGTTACCTTTCCTTTCTATCCTTATTGAAAAAGCAACATTCTGAATTATTTGAAATTAATGTAAAGCAGTGCAAGTGTAACCAGTAACTCCTGCACTTCAGTAACACTTGTGCTTCACTAGTGTTAACCTTTGTAAGGTGCATGTCAGATGTTCTAGTGTCCGGACACTCAAACATCCAAGACCCTCTTAAACAACCATACAGATGTAATTGTTTTCACATTTTTGCAGGGAGGAAAGCCCTCCTGCACCCCCTATTTGGGGAGCTGCATCCCCCACATGCCATACAAATTATATATATAACCTCTGAGATTGCACTAGAGTGAGGAAAAGGATACATTTTCAGTTGTGTGCTGTACCGCAATCTCCTTTCATAACTTCGACTTCACATCAGAGCATGCATACTCACTTTCATAATGTCAGTCGAACACTTTCAGTTCAGAATTATGAAAATTAAAAAACACTCATTCAATTAAACATTATTATTTGATCTAATACAATTCTACATTTTGATAGTAAACTATATATATATATATATATATGTATATATATATATATATATATATATATATATATATATATATATACGCATTCTCATGTGCACTCTGCATGCATACAACTGAGCTTATTGGTGTCTTTTGACCAAAGTCATGCATTGCTTGTGATTGTGCAACCTGCTGAATTTTCATCAGTGAATTCTCATCTTAGCTGAACTCTATTGCATAACATTACTTCTATTGCATTGTTAACTGACACTGGGTCTTATTGTGCTGCTTTGCCTGTCGACTTTGCTTTTATTTGGCAGTATAAATATTTTTTCTGAATCCTTGTAACAGTCATCGCAAAGGAAAGTAAGAGTAGTGTGCCACGATGGGTGGGATGCATGTTCAAATGTAAATAACAGTAAACATGTACAAGATTAGAGATGGAGTAGTTTCTAAGCAAACTAGCTGCCCTTAGCAAACATAAAGCACGAGGACTAGATGAGCTACCTCCCAGTATCATCAAAAGTTTGCTGTCATGTATGTGTATGTACACATTTAAAAATGTTAACAAGTTCAGTAAACTAGTCCAAAGACCTGTTTCAGTCATGACCAGATCCCAGAGCCAAATAAAGACACACTTTGTATTTAATTTTACATAAGTTAAAATTATCAACATTCACGAATAATAAAAATAATTGACACTGTTACATAACAAGTGGTGGTACATGTGGTAATTACAGCTTTACACTGATTCTTCTTATATACATAAATGCTACATTCCAAAGTACATTTTAGTTTTTAATAGAAGTGTTTATTTTATTGGGCATGTAAATTTTAACATCAGAAACAACTTGTTTCATCGTGCCAGCATAAAGCAGATGAGATAGATTTTCATATCTGCAAACTTTAAATCTAAAAAGTTTGCATTTTAGAACAGATTAGGTAGGTATTAACAGTACCTGTGCAGTCATACACTTTATTCAACATCAATGGCGTTTATAAGACTTGGACAGATGTTTTTTTTTTCATTTTCTTTCTAAATATTTTATAATAAAGAATTAATCCACTACTCTGCATGGGTATATCAGGATTTAAAACAACAAAAGCATTTAATCAACCAACCACATAAAATTAAAGCAAATAAACGCTTAAAGTAATGGAATCCACCAGGAAGAGTCACACAACCGAAAATAAAATCCATACTTCTTTATTTATACGAATCCAGATTTAGCGCTTTTATCAACAGGAATGTGGACTTCATCAGAATGCATTTAATACTTAATTAATCATTTAAATACCCATTTTTTTGGCGCCAAAAATACTAATAATAAAATCATTGCTCTACTTAAAGTGAACCTGCACACAATTCATGTGAACAATACTGTAATGTAAGAAATACATATGAAATCCCATATAAAATTGAGTGGATTTTTGGCTCTAACTGTAAACATCATGTGTACATATATTAATAAAAATAATCTACTAAATATCCCCAAACATATACGTAAACAACATAACAGATGCTCTATTGATAATGCTAAAATAACATATATAATTGTCTCAGACTATGTTCCTCATAAACACTAAGAAACCACAAAACATACCTATACCTGTACCTGTAGGATAGTTTTAATAGAGATGGGGTCATTTAAACTGGGCATATTAGAGGCAACTGTTAATAATTGCCACGCGACCTCACTATGTCCCAATATTTCCTCAAAATCTCCCCCCTCGAGGATTTAATCTAACTTGTTCTAATATGGCAAACTTAAAAAAATGACTATCCCCATTTTTTTCCACATGTCTATATAGGGCATTATTACTATCTTTCCTTCTTATATTATATAGATGGTCATATATTCTTTTTTAAAGCGCCTCTCAGTTTTCTCTATATAGTAACTGGGACATATCATGCACTTAGCCATATATATAACAAACTTGGAGTTGCAATTCCCTTGTCTAAATGTAATCTTAGTTCTATTAACATTCTCTAAAGTAACACCTACCTCCTCTAAAATAGCATGACATTGTCTACAACTACCACACCTCCTCGTGTGTTTGGACTGTTCACCAATTCCCCTAGTCATGTTACCCTGCTCCAAATTTCTGTTAATATTTCAGCCCATTTTGTAAACAAATGAAGGTCATTCTCGTACTATTTTCCTAATTTCGTTGGCTGCCATAAGAATGTTCCAATTATTAGTTACTATCTGCTTTACTTGATTCGTATAGGGGGTATATTCAAATATACAAGCTCTTTGATAGATTGTATCAATGTCGTTGGAGCATGTAAGTGTATTCTTAACTAATAACTTTCCTAAAATTGGTGGGTATTTTTTACCCCATTCATTGATAACATACTTCTTGACATCATCCAGCATATGCCTGGATTACCCCCTTTCACTAAATAGGGAACTTATATACTCAATTTCATCAACCATATCGAGGTACAGGAATGTCATTCTGACTGCCCTTATACACTGCCTTTTAAAGATATTCCTCATTAATTTCCTCAGATGGTTACTAGAATACTCAAGATAACTATTGGAAAAAGTATTCTTCCTGTATATACGGTATTTGAATCTACTAGGTTCATTTGATATAACTGTATCCACGTAAGCAATACCTCCTGTGTTGCATGTATATGTGAATTTTAAATAGGTACTGGTACCATTTAAATAATCCATAAACTGATCTATACTGTCCCAAGAGCCGTCCCACAGAATAAAAATGTCGTCCAAAAACCTGGAATAATGTCAAATGTACTTGTAATATTCACTTTTGAAGATTAAGTTGTTCTCCCAATCCAACGTGACCAGGTTGGCAAACATGGAGGCACACGCAGCCCCCATTGCCATCCCTCTGGTTTGTAGGAAATATTCACCTTTAAAGTAAATATAGTTGTGATCAAGTACAATAGTCATACATTCCATGATGAGGCTGACAAAATCCAAATCTAAATTTGTGTACTGTCTTATACTATTATAAAATCCCACTAAGTCTGGTTGTTTTGGAATACATGAAAATAAGTCTACCATATCAATAGTGATGGAAATTAGTCCCTTTTTCCAAAGATTAGTTGATAAACTGCCTAAGAAGTCCCACAGATCTTCAATCATGTGTGGTATTTTTCCATATCTATGGCTACTCCTAATGGGAAAGTTTTAGAATGACTACTAGACACTATGGGATGAAAGGGGGGTTGGTGATACTCTTATGTATCCTGGGTATTCCCACTATGGTTGCCAGTATCGGATGTTCAACCTTTAGAAAATTATAGATGTCCACGGTAATTCGATTGTCCAATAAAAATTCTTCTAAATACATGTCAATACGCTTTTATAAGCTACACGTATTTCAGTGCTAGTAACTGTTTCATAATTACCAGACATCTGGAGTATCTCACACATTTTGGTGGCATATTCCAATGCATCATAAATAACCCCCCACCTTTATCAGGTTTCATAACTCTGATATTATGGTCATCCTTAAGCTGTTTCAAAATACGTAGTTCATCACCTAATTAATTACTCTGAATTTTCTTATGTCTGATGTTATTCTGTAAATTCTGTAATCTATATATTTTTTTAGTAACCATTTTCTCATATACTGCAACACTAGGATGTGTAGGTAGAACATACACACTTTTCTTCTTGAGCAGTCTAGTAACTGCTGTCTGGGGTTTATCCTGAAACATAATAGCTAAGCTGATTTTTCTTAGGAATAGTTTAATCTCTGTTAAGCAATCAACCAAGTGGAAACAAGTTTTGGGTATGTACTTCATACCTCTAGACAATAGTTTAAAATGTTCAATTCCTAGAACTAAATTGGTGTAGTTATAAATTTTGAAATTATCCAATCTACTGACTATATCAGGATTTACTCATGGTTGGTGTGGTTTGATCACGAGTGGGAAGCCTGAGCGATTAAACAAAGCCAACTCTGGGTAAATCCTGATACACTCACAAACAGGAGTGGATTATTGCTATTATACAATGACATTATTTAAGAAAGAAATTGCTTACCTTTCTTAAATATTGTCTTTATATAAGGGTGCTGTAGTGTTCCTCCATGTTCTTCCTTGTTTACTGATGTAATGCACATGTATATAGGACTTACATTTCCATGTTGCACAATAAATCAGTGCTGCTCAGGAGAAGCAACAGAGAATAGAGAATCTCTGTTGCTGTTTTTTCCCTGCCTTTATAACCTCTTGATGCAAGAAACTTGGACAAAGCTTAACATAATGGGGAGATAAAGGTCCAAAAATAGGGACAGATTTTAAGTATTCTCTTATAAACTTAGAAAGTAGCTGAAATAAGACATTTTGTGTTAGCCAGCCATTACTGAAAGATATGAAGCCAAAACCTCAAATGTCTGTCATTATTTAATGATTTCAATACCCAGTAGCTTGCCAGAAAACAACAGTTTTTTTTTTTATGTGGAAAAGAGCAAAACTATGAGGCAAAATTTAGACATTCTGTGAAAATCTTGAGAGCTGAGATGTATAACCACCAAAATTTTAGTAGGGAAGAAATACAAGGAAAATCAGGTACATTTCTGTTTCTTTAGTTTTGCAGAAGATTACTGATTTTTCCCATATTTTGCTAGTCAAGTTACATGATGCTTAACTAGGAGTTTTGTCTGATTGATTTACACTACCTAACTAGTGAAGTCTGTCCCAAACTTATTGCAGAACTAGTATCTTATTGTAAAACACATTATTTTCAGTAAGTACTGCTTGATTTCTTTCTAACTTCAGAATATCTTCATAAATACTTCATCCTTAAATTCTCAGGATCTACGTATTAGTTTCTCCTCAAGTGCTTGGCAGTGCTCTGTACAGACTCAGACACCTGAGTGAAATTTTTCCTGTAAAAGGACTAAATAAGGAAACAGCTCCAGTACTTAGTAATAATGGCCATCCCTTCTGACATGTCTAAAGGTCAGTTCCCTGTGCTTTCTCCTATTAACCTGGTGAATGTGGGCATTCTGATTGCCTCATGTACACAGACAACCCTTTTCTCTTACCTCCCAACACTCAGACTTGTGAGGGATGCACTTATATATCCAAACTTGAAGCCATGCACTCTCAAGCCAAGACCAGAATATCTGGTCAAGAGGAGAAGGTCAACACCTGCACCACATCACATGCAACACATAGACCTCCAGAGCACCCACCATCACAGCTCTCACATAAAAATGCAAACCACACACCCACCTTCATGGAGCCTTTCAATAGAAATCTACCCGAACAGTAGAGACCTCCAAGTACGAAACACACTCAACCACCACAACACAGCACAAAACCACAAGACACAAAGCTCACCGACACAGTGTGCCCCTCAACTTAAGCCCCTAAGGCAAAACAGCTTGCCCAATACACTAATCATAGGTGATGTGATAGTGGGGTACACTGATGTCCCACTCACTAGGTTGAATAAGGAGAAGGTAACAGTCAGCTGTCTATCAGGTGCCAGAATCCGACACATAACACACACACTCAGGTCACTTCATAAGTACAAGTATGACTCTGTCACTGTCCATGTGGGTGTGAATGACCTGAGATGCACCTCCCTGAACTACATGAAAAGAGACATGGAGGAGCTCTCAGATTATGTGGCCTAGGCAGGTATGGCCCTAGCCCTGAGCAGCATCCTACCATCACCCAGAATGATACCGCAGTATAAGCAGTAGAAGATTGACTTCAACAGTTAGCTAAGTTTCTGGTGTCATTCTAAGGGAATCCAGTATCTGTCTGCTTGGGATGACATGATTGACAGACCTCAATGCTTTGCCAGAGATGGCCTGCATCTGTTACCCCTGGGTTTCTGGATACCGGCTAAGGCTCTTGCCACCCATATAGTGCCTTTTTTAGGCGATGTTCCAAAGACCAAATTACCACTGTAACAACTATAAATAAATGCAATCTGAGGGTCATGCTGCTCAATGCTAGAAGTCTAAATCTCAATATGCATATGCTCGAAGCACTCCTCACAATGGAGAACATCAACATTTGTGCTGTAAAAGAGACCTGGTTTAAAGCAGTAGAAAGCACCCCTGCATTACCAGGCTATAACTCATTTCACACGTTTCTGCCTCAGAACATGGACCAAAGCTCCAAAGGCGGTAGTGTCTCCATATTCATAAAGGATATGCACAGCTTCAGACTAGTAACCAGCATAATGCATCTGAGATACTTCAGGTACAACTAACATTGGGTAAGACAGTGATTCAGGTCGCCTGCTATAGGTCCCCAACCATGTCCCAAGACTCTTATTCCACATTCCTAAACACCCTGGAAACTATTAGGGTCTAACCCAACATGCTCATACTAGGTGACTTCAACTACCCCTCCATCAACTGGGAAAACTACTCATGCACAATACACTGGCCCAACACGTCCTGAAATTCATCATTTCCAATGCCTTGGACTAGCTCATTTTTACCCCCATTCCTTGAGCTGGTTATTACTAACATGGGCAACCGTTGCTCTACACCAATAGTCAATTCCTCCTTGGTTAGATCCGACCACAAACTAATCACCATGGAAATCCACATCTCATCCACACTCCCCACAAAGGTAACCACCATGAAAAACTTCTCCAAAGCTGACTTTGCGTTCCTAAAAACAAAGGTGGCTAACTTCACGGCACCCATGTCAATGGAAAATAGATGCATGACTGCCAAACCATACAACAATGCACTGTACGAACATGTACATAAATGCATGGAACTAGCCATACCCAACAGAACCAAGACGCTCTCCTCCAAAAAAAGAAAGAAAAAGGAAGACAATCTGGTGGTCTGCTGCCATTAATAAACTCTACAGTAGAAGGAAGAAACTATTGCAGAAAAAGGTGAAGTCCCAAGACTGGAAAAACTTCCTTATTAGCCTCAACAAAAAGTTGAGATCCCTCATCAAAACCTCTAAAGCCAGCTATAAAGGCAGAATTGCAGCAGACACTAAAATCAACCACAAAGCCTTCTATAGTTATATCAAGAATCTCCATGGCAATACCCAGGTTTGCTCTGAGTTACTGCACAATGGTACCTCCCATACTAAACAAACAGATATTGCCAACATAATGGCCGACAGATTCAGTGCCAACTTTACCCCTCTCCTCCCCAAAGGACCAATCACAATACCAGAGGAATGGCAGGCACCCAACATTACTGCAGCACAGGTTAAAACTGCATTGTCCAAGGCCAAGAATACAGCTTCCATGGGACCTGACAATATTCCTGGATGTGTTCTACATGAACTACAAAGTGAACTGGCACCACATCTGGGTGCCCTGTTCAATCACAGCCTCACCTCAGGCTTTGTCCCTACCGAATGGCGCACTGCTACAGGCATCCCTCTCCATAAAGGGGGAGTGACTACAGACCCTGGAAATTATCGCCCCATTAACCTGCCCAATCAATTTGGTTTTGTGAAAGGTAGATCATGCCTGTTCAACCTGGTTGACTTCTCTGAGTCAGTCACCAGAGCTGTGGATGAGGGCAAGGCAGTTCATACAGCCTACCTCGATCTGGCCAAGGCCTTTGATACCATTCATCACTCAGGAATTATTGATAAACTCACCAAACAAGGCATCAACCCCTATATCACTAGGTGGGTTGCAAATTGGCTCACAGCTAGAACCCACAGTGTAAAAGTAGCGGACTCCAAGTCATACTGCCAACCAGTCACAAGTGGAGTCCCACAGGGATCGGTCCTGGGTCCTCTCCTGTTTGGCATCTACTTTCAGAAGTCCAAGCCAACATAGATGGACTCTGGCTGACCAAGTTCACAGACAACTGCAAGCTAGGAGCCATTATTGACTCCCCAAGTGATGTAGACATCCTACAGAAAGGCCTAACTTAGACCAATGACTGGTGTCGAAACCATGGCCTTAAGCTTAATGCCAGAAAATGCGTCATCATCCCCTTTAGGAAAAACTCAGTTCCCACTAATTACCACATCAATGAGAGCTCACTGAACACTGAAAGTGTTATAAGAGATCTGAGGACACAGGTTGACTGCAACTTCTCCTTCAACCACCGCATTGCCACTGTGGTCAGAAAGTCCTTCTATGTGGCACATCTCATTACTAAGGCTTTTGCATCCAGGATGAAAGAGGTCATCATCTCCCACTACTCTTCCCTCATTAGACCAATCATTGGGTATAATGCCTCATTTGGCATGTACCTCACTAGACACCTGCAACAGCTGGAGAGGCCACAAAAGTACCTCACAAAGAGGATCCCAGGCCTTAAACACATGTCTTACATGGACAGACTCAAAAAACTCCAGCTATTCTCTGTCTCATATCATCTACTAAGAGGCAATCTCTGCTTGACTTACAAAGCCATGTCTGACCCAGCTCTGTTAGAAATGCTACATCTAAAGAAATCCCAATCCCTCTGCACCACACACACTCCAGAGACCTCAACCTCATTACCACAATCAACAGAACATGCTGGAGGGACAGGTTTATAACCCAGAGACTTCCCATGCTCTGGAATAGACTTCCCATACATGTCAAGCAGAGCACCTCACTGGCCCTTTTCAAGAGAAATCTTGATGAGTGGATGGGAAATAGAAAGTTCACCTAGAGATCACTCCAGTAACTCTACTTGATAGAGGCACTCATAACTAATGTCGGGTGGCACAATGTCAGGGGACTTCTATGGGCTAGGCTTGTAAAGTCTCCAGGGCCATTAGCCTAGTACACACCTATGAACCTATGAACATACCACAAGCAGACAAACCACACTAGTAGCCAGAAATCAAAACTATGTGTGGTGTTTCTCTCTGCACTTAATATCTTGCTGTGTTTACAGTTCTTACTCTACCTAAACATTTACTGGGGTTATATATTTATAGTGTTCAGAGCTTCACAGGTCTTTACAAGGCTCACAGCTAAAGGAGACCATCAACAAGCTCTGCCACCTCACCTATTACTATGGGAGAGTAGCCATGTCCTCCCAGTAAGTATACTTTCTTCACATATCCCCAGTAAAAAAATGAGCGATCCCTCATCCTGTCATTCAGACTGGTTTTAAAGCTTGCTAGGAAATACTCTCCTTGATAGGTAGAGTGGGTGTTTGTTTTACCATTGGTCCCATTTAGGAAGTAAGGAGTTCAAAAAGTGCTGGGTAATTCACAGTTCAGAAAGCGAAGCAGAGATAACCCCTCAGGAGTCTGTATGACATTGAGTAGAGGGACAGGGCTTTTAGTCTATCAGAGTAGCTAACTGTACTGAGACATGAGATCTCTTTAAAAAGAAGAAAGGAAGCATTGCAGGCTCTCATGCTGGTTTAGGGCTTAGAGAAATGCATGCTGAGAGTGTATTATATTAAATGATAGGCCAAAATAGGGATGAATAAAGTAGAACTATAACTTCTCTGGACCTTGAGGCGGTACCACAAAGGATAAGGTGTGAAGGATAGAAGGATTTTCTAGCCACAGTAGAGATGTGGTGTTCAAAGGAGACCCTGTCGTCAATGTACGTACCCAAACCCATGACAAATGTGTCAAAAATTAAGTGAAATATTATCTCTCTGGTAAGTAGCAGTAATGCTATATTTACCAAAGTGAACTATGCTTCACTTCTTGGTGTTGAGGGCAATCCCATGATTAATACATGATGCATCTATATGATGTATCCTTGCTGGAGAATTTGAGGATCAGGATGGGATGTTAGAACCACCCCCAGTTTGCAATCATCTGTAAATTTGTTAGCCATAGTCCCCTTGATACTGGCTTTTATGTCACAGAAACATATACCAAAGTGGAGTGGATTCTGGACAGACCCTTGTGGGGCAGCACTGGAGACATTTTTTTGTCTAGAGCAAATACCCCAACCTTAACAGTATGGGTTCTCTCAGTCAGCCCATTAGCAATCCACCAAATTATGCATGGGATAATGTTTATTTGGGAGAATTTATCAATAATCCCAGCATGAGGAATAGTGTCAAAGACCTTAACAAGACACAAATAATTAGGGTAGACTGAATTCCCCTTATTTTATTTAACACTTGTTTACCAGGAAAGTACAAGTTGGAACAAGCCAATTTTCAGCAGAGGCAGAGGGAGAAATGCTCCAGACACACATGTCTTTGTAACACGGGAGGAAACCCACATGAACACAAAGAGAACATGTAGACCCCACACAGAAGGCACCCCAGCCAAGAATCAAACCAGAGAACCTCTTTCTGTAAGGCAACAGCACTAACCACTACACCACTGTGCCATCCTTATCATTGCCTTGGTAACCCTGTCAGCATGAGCTGCCTTTTGCAAAGTCGAACTGGTGTGTATCCAAGAATATAAGATCATGTACATCATTGTTTATTAGTGCAACTGTAATATGCCCCATAGCCTTGAAAATAGTGCTAATGAGACTAATAGGCCTGCAATTACCAGGGTCAGTAAAGGGGACCACTTTCATGTAAGGCTATTACAGCTGCCATTCTCCATACCTCGAGGACATAGCCATTCAAGAAAACCAGGCTGAAGAGTTGATGGAGTCTTTGCTTATTTTTTTTTTAAACTAAGTTACTGGCTGAGATGAGTAACTGTTATACTTTCCTTCTACTTAAAATTCTCTGTGAAGCCAGTGCTTTTACTAGCACTTTATATTCTGATTTTACTAGTTTAGTTGTAACCAGCTGTCTTTGCCCTTGAACCTTTATCACAACTAGTTAAACCTCTGTGCCTACCCTTGTGCTTTCATTATAACTAGCCAAATCTCACTTACTATCCTGTTTCTATTTAGTCTCCATACTCAGTTGTACTTAAACCCTGGTTATTGCATGCTAATGCATAATTTATCTAAATTAACTTAAACTTGCTTATTAATTAGTGTTACACAGTGGTTTGCCCTCTCTCTGTGTCATAGGTTCTTATTCTGCTCTAGCCTCTACTGTAGCTATCGTGCTTAACAACAATGCATTACTCTTAAGAAACTCAGATGCCATTTGTCAGAGGTGCAACTAGTTATTTAAACTGTAGGCTGCCTCTCACTGTCTTCCAGTGTCAGTGTCTCATTAGTTTAGCAAACTCACTTTTGGTACTGGAAAATATGAAGGTCATGGGTTCTATTATTGCAATAGGTACTTGGATTAATTTTTAGAAAACTGACACTGCAGTACAGCATTGGGGGGGGGGGGATTCTCCTGAGTATGCTGCCCTTTGGCTGAGATTTTAAATGGAAGTCCCATCTGCCTGAGGTGGTGGTAGCTAAGTTTGAGGGGAAAAGGTCTCACAATATTTATTGTTTCCTGGTGCCCAGGACTAGTGGGACTATCCTGGTTAACAAAAATTAAATAAAAAATGCTATTTACACAAAATGGTATTTCAACAGTAAACCACCAAATGTTGAGGTTGTTATGAGACCCGTATATAAGAATCCTAAACACCTCACAAACAAATATCAGTAAGTGAAACACAGTACTACACCAATACCGGCATTCTCGCTCATTTACGCAAAGAGTTGCCTGCACTGCAAATCTGCATGCATAAGGTGCCAGGCATCCCATGGTAAAGTCCTAGTTATCAGCAACTGAGTTATAGTTAAGCATGGATTCTACCTTCACCAGGTTAGACAAAAAGACAGGAACAACTCCTCTCAGAAGACAGAATTTGCATTGTGACTAGAGTCCTTAAATCTGTACACTTTAGATACAAATGCAAACTCATGATTGCCTGTGTGGAATGGTGAATATTTTGAGTCTTCCATGGGGTGATGTAGAGAGACAATATGGCTCTGTATTCATGTATGTGAGGTAGGTAAGACATTAGTTTTAAGCGGCATTCAGCCATGACCAAGAATAATGCAATAGTGAAAGGACAAAATAATTAGGTTTAATGACTTATTGAGTAACTGGTGTCATTCTGTGGAAATCAAGGGTTTGTCAGCATGGGACAACATAAGCCAAAAGGCTAATCTGCTTTTTCAGAGATGTACTGCACATCTCTTCTCATGGCTTCTGAACACTTGTTAAAAGTTCTGCAGTGTTGTGGAACATTTTGATATAGTTTCATGTCTTTTCAGGATGCAAAATTAATGAAGATAAAAAACAAGACAATAGCTGCAAGCTATGTACCCACACAAAAACTGGTCCAGCAATATCCATATTTATGGATACATGATAAAGTGAAATACTTCAGAATATGGATTAAAAAAAATTTGTTTTGGTAGCTAAGGGTATGTGGGAAGAAACTAAACAAAAGCTAATACAAAAAGCAGAAATTGGAAGCTCTGTTTTCTGGATATGGCTAGCAAGATACAAGCATTGAAAATGTTTTAGTCCCTTTAGTTGTATACACAGGTCAGGCATATTTTTATCAGTCACAGGAGAAGTTGTAGAGGGCCACTAATAAATACCTGAAGGATTTTATCTGGGAGAGGAAGAGGGCAAGAGTCAAGTGGGGTAAATTGATCCTTCCAATAGAACAAGGTGGTCTGGGATTACCTGATTTGAAGCGGTATTTCAGAGCTACATAGTTAAGGCTTCTATACATAGCACAAGCAGAAAGGTATAACTCAAAGTGGAAAGGGATGATGATGAAATGGGGAAGCTCAAGAAACAAAAAGAGACTGGGATTTGGATACAGATCCTTAAGGAGAATAACAATAACCATACAGAATATTGTATTCATAAAGTAGAAGAAAGTATTGTAAGAACTAAGCCAACACAGGGATGAGAAAGGAGATTTTGTCAAAAGGGATGACTGCAATTAGGGGTACAGAGAATAAGTAAGAAGGGTCTGGAGTTTACTGTAGAAAACTGGCAAAGGAACAAAGGCACTGGGAGCAAATAATTAGAGAGGGGGAGGTAACAGAATGGGAAGAGGTAAAGAATTAATTTGGTCTACAGGCTAGAGAATGAGTTACCTATCAAGGATAGATCTCAGAGCAAAGAGAAAAAAATAGGGGGATCCTAAGTGAAAGATCAGCACTGGTGGAGTTTTTCATACAATCTAGAACAGAATCTGCTGTTAAAAATGGATAATTAGTAGGGCATATAATGCCACGGTGGTATGGCGGTAGCATTGTTACCTCACAGCAACAGGTTCTCCCGTTCGATTCTTGGCGTGGCTTGGGAGTGCCTTTTGTTTGGAGTCTGCATGTCCTCCCCGCGGTTGGGTAGTGTTCGAAAGACATGTGTGCATAAATGGGTGTGCCTTCGTTGAAGGTTGGGCATTGAACTGGCACCTTGGTGTTTCGTAAAAATCTACTGCCAATCATTAGAGGACCGGAGTTCTGCTGTGGCGATCCCTTATCGGGAAAAAGCCAAAAGACAAACAACAACATAAAATACTGAATGATAACTATAGGAGTCAATCAAAGGGTAGAAAGAATTGGGAAGAGAAATTGGATATGCAGTTTACAAAGAAACAATGGAGGTTTTTTATATATATATATATATATATATATATATATATATATATATATATATATATATATATATGGCTCCCAAATATGCAACAAAGTCTAGAAGATTTAGGATTTTGTTTGGAAGTGTTTATATAGGTATTTTTATACCTCAAGCAAACTCCAAAGAATTTTTCCTCGGGTAGCTTGCAAATGTTGAAAGTGTGATAGGGAAGAAAGAGGCAAGTGGGAAGATATTTTTTGGGAGTGCAATGAGTTGGCAGACTTCAAAAATACCCTGCAGACTGCTCTAACAGAAATACTGGGTAAGCAAGTTGATGTAACTAAGGAAATGATTTTTTGAGCTATGATACAGAATCAGAATTGTCTAAACATTGAAAGATCTTGTTGAGTTTAATTCTGGCGGCTGACAAAAAAGCAAGTAATAGAAAATGGAAGTGAAAGTCCAAACTAACTGTACTAGAAGTAGTGAATATATTAACAGAGATAAAAAATGGAAATAGGATCTTTAGAAAAGGGTAAGAGCAAATTAAATAGGAAAAAAGGTATTGTGGCAACAATACATGCAATAATGACATTTCTTGTTAAAAAAAGGTTTGGCAGTCCTCATAATGCCTTTTTAAGGCAAAGCTTGCCTTTTTGATATATCATAATAACAAACCACAATTCATACATAAAAATGGCATGTCTAGTATGACAAATTTAAGTATGAGAATGCACAGACGTCAGGTCTTTCTGACCCTTAAGCACATCTGGGTGTGCACTGTTACTTAAAGTAGGATTCAATGTAATGTAATACTCACTTTGAATCTGCGATCAGCAAGCCCAGCCAAAAAGGTACCCTGGCTTTTGCCACCCAAGAAAATTATTTTCCTTTGCCACTGTCGAGCAGAGCCACAGAGGTGATCCCCGGTGTAAATTTCCTATTTCCCATCCAATCATCAAGATTTTTCTTGAAGAGTACTAATGAGGAGCTTTGTTTGATATAGGTAGGTAGTTTGTTCCAGAGTATGGGAAGTCTCTGGAACAGAAATCTACCCCTCCAGCATGTTCAGTTTATTGTGGTGACAAGGTTTAGGTCCCTAGCACGTGTAGTTTGGAGGGATTGGGACTTCTTTAAGTGGAGCATGTCCAACAGCTCTGGGTTTGACATAGCTTTGTATGTTAGGCAGAGATCACCTCTGAGTAGGCGATATGCGACGGAGTAAAGCTGGAGTTTTTTGAGACAGTCTGCGTAGGGCATCTGTTTGAGGCTGGTAATCCTCTTTGTGAGGTATTTCTGTGGCCTTTCCAGTTGTTGTAGATGTCTTGTGAGGTACATACCAAAAGGGGCATTGTACTTTATAATGGGTCTAATGAGTGATGAGTAGAGGGAAACAATTACCTCTTTCTTTCTGGATGAGAAACCTTTTGTGATGAGGTGTGCCATGTAGAAGGATTTCCTGACTACTGTGGTGATGTGATTATCAAAGGAGAGACTACTGTCCACCTGTGTCCCAAGGTCTCTTATCACACATTTGGTGTTAAGTATACTACCACCTATGTTGTAGTTTATGGGTACAGAGTTTTTACCAAAGGGAATGACAATGCACTTTTTAGCACTGAGCTTGAGGCCATGGCTTTGACACCATGCATCTGTCTCAGTGAAGCCCTTTTGTAGGATGTCCATATTGTTAGGAGTTTCGATTATGGCTCCTAGTTTGCAGTCATCTGTGAACTCCATTAGCCAAAGACATTCTGTGTTAGCCTGTACTTCAGAGAAGTAGATACCAAACATGAGAGGACCCAGGACTGAACACTGTGGTACTCCAGTTTTCACTGGTCTGAAGTCGGATTTGGAGTCTGCTACTTTCACAGTGTGGGTTCTGTCAGTGAGCCATTTGGCAACCCATCTTGTGACATAGGGATTTAAACCTAGTTTAGTGAGTTTATCTATAATTCCAGAGTGGGGGACGGTGTCGAAAGCCTTGGCAAGATCTAGATAGGCTGTGTGAACCACCTTACCCTCATCTACGGCTTTGGTGACTGCTTCAAAGAAGTCTATCAGGTTTAGGAGACATGATCTGCCTTTTACAAACCCGAACTGGGTGGGGTCTGGAGTTTGGAGATTACCAATGTCTTTGTTTATAAGTTCCATGATGATACATTCCATGGCCTTGCAGACCAGGCTTGTCAGGCTAATGGGGCAGTAGTTCCCAGGGTGCATGGTGGCTCTCCCCTTATGGAGTGGGATAACTGTCACTGTGCACCATTCAGCGGGCACAAAGCCTGAGGTGAGGCTATGATTGAACATGGTACTTAGGTGGGGTGCCAGTTTGTTCTGTAGTTTGTGTAGAATGCAGCCTGGGATGTTGTTTGGTCCCATGGATGCTGTGTTCTTGGCTTTGGAGAGTGTGGTGTTTACCTGTGCAGCCATGATTACAGGAACTTTGCATTCTTCCAGTATAGAGATGGGTTCTTTAGGGGGTGAGGGGGGGGGTAAAGTTAGCACTGATCTTGTCTGCCAGGATGTTGGCAATATCAGTTGGGTCTATATATTTAGTGCCATTGTGCTATAACTCAGAGCAGATCTGAGTGTTGCCATTCATATTCTTGACATAGCTATAGAATGCTTTGTGGTTGTCTTTAGAATCAGTGGCAATTTTGTTTTCGTAACTAGCTTTGGAGGATTTTTTCAGGGAGCTTCTTACTGAGGCTGACAAGGGAGCTCCTTCACTCATGGGATTTTACTCTCTTTTGCTACAGTTTCTTCCTTCTGTTGTACAGTTTGTTTATGGCAGGGGACCACCACATTGGCTTCCTTTTTTTGGAGGATACTGTCTTGGTTCTGTTTAGGATAGCACAATCCATGCACTCGTGTAAGTGCTTATAAAGTGCAATTGTGTAGGATTCAGTAGTCGTAACTGTATTGTCTATCTGCATGGTTGTCATGAAGTTCACCAATTCTGTCTTAAGAAGCATGAAGTTGGCTTTGGAGAAATTTTTTACCGTGGTTTCCTTAATGGGGGTGTGTGGTCAGGATGTGGATATCTAGGGTAATTAGCTTATGGTCAGTGTCACTGCTCAACAGAGGCACAGCAAAATAATGGGTATAGTTCCCCATACTAAAGGGGTGGCGTAAGCCACAAAACTATGGGCTAGGCTTGTAAATGCCCTCGGGCAGATAGCCTAGTATGAACCTATGAACCTATGAACCTATTGGACCAATGAGATATTGATTTCAGGTGTGGAACACCGATCACTCATGTTAGTAATGAATAGATCTAGGATATTGTTCCCCCTGGTGGGGGTGTGGATAAGTTGATCCAGGGCACTGGAGTTTATGAATTCCAGAAAGCATTGAGCAAAGGAGTTGGTACATGAGTAGTTTTCCCAGTTAACGGTGGGGTAGTTGAAATCGCTCATTATTAGGGTGCTTGGTTGAACCCTAATATTTTCCAGTACATCAAGAAAAGAGGAGCGAGAATCCTGGGGCATGGTGGGGGATCTGTAGCAAGCTACAATTTGGATTGCAGTTTTGCCCAGAGTTAGTTGCACTTGGATAACCTCGGATGCATTATGCTGAGCAACTAGCCTGGAGGTGTGGATATCCTTAATGAATATGGACATACCTCCGTCTATGGTGTTCCGGTCCAGGTTACATCGCCGAAAAGTGTGGTATGGGTTATAGCCTGGTAGTGCAGGGGTGCTCTCTGGAGCCTTGAACCAGGTCTCAGTCACTGCACAGATATCGATGTTCCCCATTTTAAGGAGTGCCTCGAGTGAGTGCATTTTGAGATGTAGACTTCTAGCATTGAGTAGCATCACCCTCAGTTTTTGCTTGCCTGTTCCTGTTTCGGTGGTAAATTTGTCATTTGAACCATGCCTAAAAAAGCCGCTATAGGGGCGGCAAGAACCTTAGCAAGTATGCGGAATCCCAGGGGTGACAGATGCAGGCCATCTCTGGCAAAGCATCGTGGTCTGTCGACCATATCATCCCAGGCAGACAGATACTGGATCCCTTTAGAATGACACCAGAAGCTTAGCCAATTGTTGAAGTCAATCATCATGTCCATTGGGAGTTAACATCTTTGCCAAAGATGCTGCATTTACCTCTGATTTCCACTCTCATCTAAACAGCTTAATAGATCTCAAGTGGTTTATTCAAAAACGTTGATCTACATATGAATTCAAAATTGCCACTTTTGCTAAATCAGTCACAAAGCCTTCTTTAATTATATCAGGAATCTCAGATTGAACACTCAGTCCTGCTCAGGGCTAATATATAATGGTTCCACTTATTCGGATCAAGACATCATTGTCAACATCCCTGCTGATTAATTCAGGTCCAGCTTAACTTCTGTTACCCATTTCTACCATTAACCATCTGACCATATCTTCTTCTAGAATCTCTGTCCTTTTTCTGGAAGGTCCACAGTATCTGTCCAACTTTCTGCAACCAATTGGTTCATTTATTCCTTCCTCCGTTGGGGTGACAGCTCTCTAGTCCATTTGCTGCTTAGTGTAAGTGAATGTTGAGTGTTGGGAAGTGGACAGTCTGACAGTACTGTAGACTGTGCATTCTTACCCCTTAGTAACTTGCATACTCTGCAATACCTGCTTTCAGGAGGTGCAGATGCACTACTCCACATATTCAGGGCTACATAGCCCATTCCTTGTTATCACTGATACACCTGCATGTAGTGAGCCAAACTGACCCCCCCCCACCTACCCCCAGTGGGTCTATAAGGATGTGTGAGCTGGCATCACCCAATCACTCCCATACTCCCTCAACTGGTCCCTCCAGTACTTCTGCTGCTAGATAAACACAAGTCACATGGGATGGAGTCAGGATGTTATCTCTGTGTGTCACTGGGATGGATCCCCCATAATATGCCTTGTCCAAGTCCAAAAGATTCTTTTCAAAGTCACCCACATCCATGGATCCAGGCAGCATGCCTAGATGATTCCTAATAGTCATGAGATACAAATGTGCTCTCTAAATTCTTAATCTGTTTAACCTTAGCCTTTCTACTGGTTATGCATCAGATGTTTGAAGACTGATGCAGAGATTCTGCTAATGAAATGGCTCCATCACATATCAAAGTAAGTACAGACATGTAGATGTCACCAGTGGCATTTATATGGCCATGGGTCCTTTCATATCATAGCATAGCAAATTTCATAAATAATTAATTTAGCTTTGTTACTGGCAGCTCTTATCTTCAAAGTCTAACAATAAGGTTACAAAGGCCAAATATATAAGCCACTCCATTCAGCCTGCAACAGGCAAATTCCTTCAGTACTACTCCCCTGACAAGTATTACTGATAAACTTACACAACTTAACACTGATCGTTTTTCAGTTGCTGGATAGCTAACTTGTCACCAACAGGACCAATACAATAAGGGTCAGGGGTACCTCTTCTGCACAAAAAAATGTCACCACTGGAGTTCCTTAGTGCTCTTTCTTGGCCCTCTCCTCCTTGTCATATTTATTCTGACATTTAGTCAGAAATTCATGAACTATGGTTCATGGAGATTGCCAATGACTGAAAAATGGGAGCCATTGTGTGCTTCCCTTCGGATGCACACAAACTTAATCTGACTAAGCCTGGAGTGCTGTTCTTGGACTAAGTACTAATACCAAAAATGCAGTGTAGTTTTGCTTATTAAACAAGAATTCCTTAGCTCTTGCAATATTAAAGACTACCCCTATAAATGTACTCACTCATCAGAGATCTACGTAACTTCATTCACAGTGAACTGTCTTTGACCACCATCTGTCAGTTGTAACCAGGAGATCCTTCTACCTGGCATAATTGATTTCCAAAGGCATATTGTAATTCATAATCAATACCCATACTACCATTATTACAACTGTCATCCCTGCACCTTGGTTTACTAAGTCATTTTAAATGACAGTGCTAACAGCATTTGTAATAAACACTTCAATGAAATACAAAATAGCAGAACAGTAAGAACAATAATAACAGCTGACTAATCATCAATGCCCTCCACCTGACACTAATCTGATTTCTGAACAAAATTAATAACTCAAAACTTATAAAAACAAAAATGGCGAAAACAAGACGGAGACAGTGCAAACGGAATTTAATAAAATGAGCGCTTTCGGAATAGTCAATGCTCTTCCTTCATCAGATCCAAATCCAATACATTTACATGATTTTATAATGAAACTACGTTCCAATTAAACAATTAATGAAATCACATATTATAAAAACTTAAAATGACAACCAACTTTGAGTCCCAAAGCACTATATGATTAATGTACTCAAATAGTGAATCAAAATTACTTCCATTTATCTACCCTTAAATAAAAGTTGATTATATAAAATTCCTTTTATACAGCACAAGTACACACTAATGAAATCTGCATACTTCCCTTCTAACAAAAAGTTAACGCTTAAGTGCTAGGAGTTTAAAAAAGCATTTAATAGAAATGCTTCCATTAAGCCCTGGAGGAATATGGGCAACACTCCTAATTTGCCATAAAAGTTCCTCTATTTCCAATTTTATCTGCCATGGCCCACCCCTCTCATCCTGTACCACTTGTTTAAGTACAGTAAATTTAAAATTATGATTGGGAAACAGATGTATATGTTTAGCCAAAGCATTTGTCATATCTCCTTTGACTATAGCGTATTGGTGCTCATATATACGCTGTTTGAGTTTCCTTTCTGTCTTCTCTATGTAAAAAGCAGTACAGTTTTGGCAAATGGCTGCATAGACAATTCCCCTAGTGTCACAAGTGTATCTACCCTGCACTTTATAACTTTTACCATTTATTATAAATTGATATGCAGTGTTTAAATGCCTACATTGTTGGCAAGATTCACATTTGGTCATGCCTTTGTTCCTAAACACTGAAGGTTTTCTGTGGTATTCAAGCAATGATTTTAAATTGTGCCCACGTCGATAAGTAATTTTAGGCTGGTCTCCAAAAAGACTGTTGAGACAACTATCTTCTGTGATGAGGGCCCAGTTTTTGTTCAGAATTTCTCTAATAAGGGCATGGTCAAGGTTATATGTGCACAAAAAGCTAATGGTGACATTTTTAGTACTTCCATCAGAAGCGTTAGTTTGTTTATCTATGAAATTAGCTTGTTCAACTAAATAATTCATAGATAATAAAGGTTTAAAGTGCCCTATTTGCCTTTTAATGGTTACTTCTGTAGTAATCTTGGAAATTAATGCTAAAGGATACCCTCTATTAAGAAACATGTTCCCAAGTAATTCACATTCCTTCATAAAATTGTTGTCATCTGAAATCATTCTAGCTGCCCTAACAATCTGTCCTTTGACAACAGCCCTTTTCTGAGAGTAAGGATGGCAGCTAGAAAAATGAAGGAGTGAATTAGAATAAGTAGGTTTCCTAAATATAGTACTTTTAAACCTACCCTGCGACACGTCTTTATAGATGTGAATGTCCAAGAAATTGTTATCAGACTGTAAATTATAAGTAAATTCAAGAAAATGTGTCAAAGACGTAACGCTTTTTTAAACTCCTAGCACTTAAGTGTTAACTTTTTGTTAGAAGGGAAAGACCCAAGATATACAAAAAGATTAAGAGAGAAATTAGAGGAAAGAAAAATACTTCCAGAAGAAAAACTGCCAGAAGCTTCAAATAAAAACGTGTGTTCTTTAATACAACAGATTTGTGAAAAACACTATATAGATCAATAAACTTTGATCTGTTTGGAAAAAGAAGCATCTGAGGAACTGTGAAAATATAAACAACAAAACCTAGAGATTTTTGAAAAGTATATAAAAGAAATATGGACATGGGAAATAGAGATTTGATATGGTGCAATATTTATGCTAAGTCAAAAGCCAAATTAATCAATACAAAAAAATCAGCTCCAAAGATATTCGAAGAAAAATACAAGCAAAGGCATGTAGATATGAAAAATTTCACAATAAAAAAATAATATCACAAAGAGGGAATGTAGAAAAGAAGATTTGTAAAGTAGAAGTTAAAAAATAGAAGTTGAAGTTATGGAATACTTGCAAAGTGAAGGATTTGGTGTAGATGGTCTGACACAGGTTATATCACAGCATGATGGGACGAGTCCCCAAAGTAAGGAGAAACAGGAAGATCGGGAGACATCTGAAGAAGAAATATTGACATGGGAAAGAAAAAAGAAATTTAATCTGGTGTAATATTTATGCAAAGGAGAAAGCAAAACTAATCATTGCAAAAAGAGCAGCACCAAAGATATTTGAAGAGAAATATAGGCAAAGGAACCCCAGACATGGAAAACTTTACAATACAAAAAATAAGACGACAAAGAAAAAGTAGAAAAAAAGATTAGTAATGGAGAAGTTAAAACAATAGAAACTGAAGTCATGGAGAACCTGCAAAGTGACGGATTCAGTGTAGAAGGTCTAACTCAGAAAGCCCCACAGCAGGATAGAGCAATATACATCCAAATTAAGCAGAAACCAGTGGAACGAGAAACAATTGGTCAGATGCCATATGAAGATATTTTGGAACCTTTCACAGGAAACCAGTATAAATGTTTACTTGAAGCTGGACAGCAATGGAAGGAACAGGAAACTGTGGCAACTCTGAGACGGTCAATGATGAGGAGTGATAGACTGGTGAGTTCTCATATGACAGAGTAAAGGATGACACAGGATGAAATTGAAGAGAATGTGCCACAGGAACATGTTATAGAACTTTCTATATAATGCCTGCAGAAAATGGAGAGCAAAAAATGTGCCCTCAGTTTAGAAGAAAATAAGCTAAGAGAAGAGCTGTTCGATTTAATAGAAATAGACATATCAAAATCAATGAAAGAAAGACTGCAGAATGTCAATAATACCCGAAAAGACAAAAGTTTGATAAAACAAATGAACACAGTAATTAGGACTGTCCATAGAGATGAGATCCACAGAGGTAAACAGGATATATTACTGTGCAGCTAAATTAATAACTGATAAAGTTCTACCACAAGAACACAGGGTAGTGAGGAAAAGGAAGGGAAGAAATTGAATACCATCATGGAAGTATTGATTAAGATAAGAAGTGTCACTGTTAGAAGATTATAGAAGAGTGAAAATATCAACAAAAATATTCAGAAATATAGATGTGAGAAAAGCAATTCACAGTATTATAACTGACCAGGTTTTATCTTACACTACCACAAATAATAAACTAAAAGTATCAGCACAGGCAGAAAAACTTAGAAGATACATATATAAATGCGAATGAAAACTACAAAATAAGCAATTTATTGATGACCCAAAAAAGTTCTATTGAGAATTGGGAAACAAGGTTAAAGGAATTGAAAGACCGCCAAAAATAGAAGAAATAGATACATTTTGTAGACATATTCATGAAGATCCTGCAGAACATAACAAAGATGCTACATGGATAGAAGAAGTAAAAGAAACAATAAGAAGTTCAATGGTACAGGATGTTAAATGTGATGAAGTAACAGCTAAAGAGATTGAAGCAAAGTTAAGAAAAGCTTCTAATTGGAAAACCCCAGGCCCAGATGCACTACCTACCTTTTGGTTAAAAATATTAACAACTTTGCATGAAGATTTAGCCATGAGTAAGAACTATTTATATGTGCACCCTGAATAGACACCAACCTGGCTATCAACATAAAAAATAATGCTTACTTAAGAGTGAACCTGCAAGCTACCCTAAAAATTATAGACCAATAATTTGCCTTCCAACGACATATAAACTATACACTGGAATTGATGCTGACAAAGTTTAGTCATTTAGAAGAAAATTCAATCATGGCAATAGAACAAAAGGGCAATAAAAGAAAGTCATATGGAACAAAGGATCATTTGTTGCTAAATAAAGTCAAAGCAGAAAACTGTAAAAAGGGGAAGAATCTATGTATGGCATGGCTTGACTACAAAAAAGCAGTTGAAAGTATCCCACATACATGGATAAAAGAGTGCTTAAAAATGTATAAGACACATGCTACACTGATTGATTACATTACAGTCACCATGAGACACTGGCAGATCACTTTGCAATTAAGCCATGATAAAGGACAAATTATTATTCCAGGGATAAAAATTCAAAGGGGGATATTCCAGGGTGACTCCCTGTTACCACTGCTATTCTGTCTTGTCCTTAACGTAAGCTGTCTACTTAACAGATTAGGCATGGCTATAATTTGGCTCCTAGAAAACAACAAAGTTTAAAGACTTATCATCTTCTGTTTGTTGATGATTTAAAACTGTATAGCTCATCAGATGAGGAGCTGAAACCACAACTGCAAGTAGTCAAAACTTTTTTAGATGATATAAAAATGTAATTTGGTCTTGATAAATGTGCAGAAGTAACCTTTAAAGCATGAAGCTGCAGCATCATGAAAACATCAGTTTAGGACAAGAATGTGATATAAAAGAACTTGAGCAAGAGGGAGTGTATAAATACTTGGGAACTGATGAAGGATCAACAATAAAACAGGAACAAATGCGAATAAAAGTTAGTAAGGAATATTTTAGACGACTTACAGCTTTGACATCTAAGAACAAAGTTTAAGCTATAAACCACTTTGCTCTTCATGTCCTAGCTTACAGTTTTGGAATGATTGACTGGCCCCAAAAGGTGCTGGATAGATTAGACAGGAAAATAAGAAGGATGCTTCATGCTCATCAAATGATTTCTAAAAATCAGTGCATACCAAGATTATATATCCCCATTTCGAAGGAGGTATGGGCCTCCTTGAAACTGACTGCACGTATAGATCTGCAATCGTGGGTCTGCACATATTCTGCTGACCTCACAAGACCCAAACATATCAAAGGTTTTGAAACATGAGGAGAATAAATCTAAGATGACTTCCCTGCTTATCCTAGCAGAAACATATCGGAGTCAAGCAGGAATGGAAATCAAACCAGAAGTAGATAAAAATCAGGCAGCAACTGAATGTGCCAAAAAAATAAAAAAATAAAGAATACTAGGTGAAGGATCAGATGAGAAGGCAAGAAATGTGGAAAATGCATAAATATAGTAGCAAGTATAGAAAGAACCTCATGTTGATCAAGATCAAATGCAGGAATGGTTAAAGAGAGGTGAATTCAAACCAAAAGATGAAAGGTTAATATTGGTGGCTCAAGATAGTGGGCTAAGTACACATTGGTTTACAAAGTCCATTGAACATGTGGGAGAAATAGACAAATGTAGGTTTTGTAAAACAGAATTAGAAACAGTTGAACACCTTGTTGCTGGTTGTGGCATACTAATGGCAGACGAACTATATACTGAAAGGAATAATAATGTGGCAAGACTGTTACACTGGGGATTGGGCAAACTTTATGATGCTGAAGTAGCTGAAAAACCCTGCAAACACGAGCTATAAAACATCACAGAAAATGATGAAGTCTACATCACATGGGATCATACCTCTCAACTGCACATATTTTTACAGAATGTCCAGATTCTTGCCTCATATTTTTGGTCTATTTGTTTTTTCATAAAATTGTGTTTTTCTGGCAAATTAGTGGCAAATCATTAAAGAGTGAAGTTAAAAAATAATGACAGACATTTTTGTTTCAGACTTTAAACCATTCAGAAAATTCATGCTAATGTAAAACATGCTATTCTATCAACTTTTTATGATTGTAAAAGCAATATGTAAAAAGTGCCCCTATTTTCAGGCCTTTGTCTCACTTTTATTTATGGCTTTGTCCAGATTTCTTGCTGTAAGAGGTTGAGAGGTATGCGTGGGATCACCCATTACCAACAGTTCAAATGAGAGATGCATGAAAAACAGATGTAGTGGTCCATGAAAAGAAGACAAAAGTACATTGATCATTGAAATCACTACACCCAGTGACTACAGTGTCATAAAATAACAGGATTTGCAGGCAGAAACAAAAAGCAAAGTGGAAGAAGGATACCCAGACAGTAGCAGAAGCAAACGAATCTACAGTCATATTTAGATATATTACTAATACATGTAACTCCTTCCGAGTTGCAGGAGGAGTCATTACTGGGCACATTGTGGATGTTGTGAAGAGCATTTCTGGCTGACATCAAAGACTGAAGCCATACTAAATTCATGAACTTTAATCGTACTTTGACATAGAAATGGTGTCCATTCCTGTTATGGTATTAGAAACCCAAAAGACTTTGAGAGATTAAAAATAGGTGAATTCTGAAGGTCCTTTCAAGCACATTTGTTTAATGTATATGTGTCTAATGTTCAGCCTAAACACATACTGTACCCAAAATACAAGAACTATGTTTATCTGACAATTCACAACATATTGCTGTTACTTTATTTGTATTCCAAAGTAAAAGTCAAAGCACTGGAAAATAAGGAAAGGAATGCAAAAATCTAACAAATGCCTAGCAGCACAAACAGGTTACTAAATAAATTTATTGGAATTACCTCATAAAATACTTTGGGGTTTCTGTTCAGAATGGCATACCCCATGTTATGTCAAAAATTCCTTTCTGCATGTTAAAATTGTGAAGTGCTGTAGACCATAGGAGAATATAATTAAGCCATTTGTTGTGAAAGTTATCTGCTGCCTAAATATCTAACAGTCACTACAGTATGGAAGCCAAATTACAGCAATACTCCCCATTAAAAGTAAAATGTGACAGTCTCATGAAAATATAGGCCATCTGTGACAATGACCATTAATCAATTAAGTTGTTACAAAGCTGAGCAAATACTTAACAATAAGGGAATGTTTCTTGCTGTGGTTCCACTTGACAGTAGTCCTAAACTGTGTCAGTGTTACTGATTTGAAATGGTATTAGTGTTATCTGTTCAAAAGGTAGCATACTTGGCTTTGATGCTGGAAGGTCAGAAAGCTGTGTGTTCTGTTTGCACACATGGTGACTGGTTTTATTTTTGTCAAGCAGTTAGCATAGAGGACTAAAGCTTTCAGTTATTAGTGAATGATTCCTGTGCCCTGGGTGCAAGGTTTGATTCCATCCACTTTTATTGGTCTACTGTAGGACTCTTAACCACATAGTGTTCCTGGGTCATCCTTGAAAAGGGATAATTTGTCCAGTGGGCTTACCGGGTCAAGAAGTGGATAAAATACTAAATAAATAAAAATAGTCTGGCCAAGCACACTGCTGGTCTCATATGAAGATGCAAACAGTCAAACACTTATCTTTGAAAGGACAAGACCTGCTAGAGCAAGTCCTGAAACATGGAGACTAAATGGCCAAAAAAGGACTTAAAGTCTGAGATGGCCATTTTCTAGAACATTCCATTTTTTTCAAGGTATGACCATCTCAGAGTTGGCGTATATAAGTTTGGGGGTGCGGGGGGCTTGCCCCCTGTAAAGTAGAAGTTTTAAGTTGAAAAGTGATCTTTGAAATTCGCTCTTTTCATGGGTTTTTGTTTTTTTTTTTTCATTTACCAGCAATCACCATTTTGAGTTCTGACATTTCAATAGGGGTCATTTAATAATGTTTGTAGCTTTCCCTTTCCAAGTGAGAAGCCTACGCACAATGAATGCAGTTTGCGTTCATTCTTTGGTGTTTATGTGTAACTCAAGGTTTAGCCATTGCATGCCTGTGTCAGCATAACCCTTGCCTTCCTCAAGCTATTAGAAAATAATGAGAAAATCATTAGCACAATAATACAAGATTCAGAAGAATGTACTGCCTGTTCCATATCTGCATGAATGGTTGACACTT
This sequence comes from Protopterus annectens, assembly GCF_019279795.1. Lineage (NCBI taxonomy): Eukaryota > Metazoa > Chordata > Ceratodontiformes > Protopteridae > Protopterus > Protopterus annectens. The sequence continues at coordinate 495,464,456 of NC_056731.1, forward strand.
CTACAGTATATTTGTCTTAAAACCTTAATGCCATGTTAGACCTCATGATGTGCTCCTCATTTGTTAGTTTTGGACATTAATGGGAAAATAACACAAGTGTAAACACCATAGGGCTTTAAAAACATCCATATACTAAGAGATGACTGCTTTAATTTCCAAAGCAGCATTATTTTCCTACTTATCTCTGACCATGCTGTCTATATGTCGTACAACAAACAGATCACTTAGAATAATTACACAGCTGCATTTAAATATATGGTATATGTTTTCTGAAGAATAAGCCAGCACCTGTCAATGGTCTCTCACAAATTCAAGCATTTCTGAAACAGCAAGCACACTACAAGAATTCGTGGACCACTTATCTCTTGTCCCCAGTAGTCTTAGCCTTACACAGTCCTCAGGCCCTGTTGTCTTACTAGCTGCCCCCTACCCAACATCCGCACTACCAGAAAAAAGACTTAAAGTTGTAGCTACCCCCACCCCAATAAATAAATAAAATATATTAAAAAATGACTAACAACATTTCTAACAATATTATGTGGTGCTGTCAGTGATCATATGTACATATCTTACTCTGCTCTCATGTGCAGTCCTCCGCAGCATTTATGTACATACATCAATTCATTTTTAGGCTTATGGTTTCCATTTTAATTAACTAAAGTTAATCAAAGATAAAAAAAATGATAGTACTCACCTTATGATTACGTTCGGACAGAACATTTGAAGATGATGTGTAGCAATACTTATGATGTCCACAACTGACCTGCATATACTTACTTGGACAGGTGACTGGGAATAAAATTCCGAGTCTTAGTACTTTGGACTCCATGATGACCTACTTTATATCCTAAAAATACTAAGTCTAACAAATTGCTCCATTGTACCATTACATTATCAGTATTTTGGCTTCAGCTTTCTACTTAGAATGACAGAGGTTTGGCCCTGAATGAAGGACTGAGTAGCCAAGGATTACATTTCTTTCACCAACAGCCTGATTTTAAAAGACTTGCTCTGTATGTAAATTAGTTGCTCCAGTTTAAGTCTGATTCACAAATATATCTTACATCTGAGTAAGTCACATAGTGAGTAAATATTTTGGAATCTGGCCCCTAGTGTATGTAGGTTGTGGCCCTCTTGAAGTGACTGCTGAAGGAACAAGGTTCCTTAGACAAATAACATAACAGAGAATAATTTCATGTTTGTATATGTGGATGTCTGAGAGCTAACGTTTTTACATGCTAATGTACAAGATGAGTTAGTTGAACTGCATACGTCCCAACCTCTTAGCAAAAGCTATAAATAATGGTGGGAACAAGGGCATAAAAATAGGAACAAGTTTTAAAATATTGCTCTTATAAGCTTAGAAAGTTTTGCATTGGCATAAATTTCATGAAGGGAATGTAGTCTGAAACTCATAAATATGTCATTATTTTCTGGCTTCATTCCTCAATGATTTGCCAGAAAACCAAAAAAAAAATTACAAGGATAAGACCAAAATATAAGGCAAAAAATCTGGACATTCTGTCAAAATCTGGAGAGTTGAGAGGTATGCTGAAGTGGTTAGAAAACTCTGTCACTTGGCATTTAATGGCTCCAGTTTATTTTGTGATTGTCTCCCCTTCACCATTGCTGTGCCCTGATGCCGAGCAGCATTTTTTTTATTTGGCACTGCAGATGGAGTACCCATGTGACAAAAATTCACAAAATACTAGCAATTATAAAACAAAGATGAAGCGGATAATAGGGAGCAGGCAGCATGAATAGTGAAAACCAGAAGTTGGAGGGACAAGCCAAAAAACTTATGAAAAATAATTTGTGAGGAACATGGATCTGACAAAACGTATGATGTGCAGTCTGAGATGTAAATCTGGATGAATATCTTTTAGGATCAAAACTGCAAAATTTTATTATAGGTGAGGTCAAAAATATACAACTCTTAGTTTGCAAAGTCAGTGTGCATTTGGTGAATTTCTTGTTTGTAGCTCTAACCAGTTGCATACCTTGTTATCATCTCAAATTCAATTCATTATTTAATAAGAGTAGAATTCAAAGAGTATGGATATCTGTATTAATTTTACCTAGGAGAAGTATTTTGCATTTTGAATTATTAAATGCAATCCCATCTAATTGATCCCATTTAGTCTGTCCAGGTAATTTTGATGTTTCAGCAGGTCAGATATTATAGGTGCATAACCTGCTATTTTCACATCATCTGCAAATTTAATAAACTAACAATATCTCTTTCATAATTTCTGAAAAAGTTGATATGAATATGTAAAAGAGATAAGGGCCAAAACAGTGCTATGAGGTGTACCTCTAGTTATATTATATTCCTGTGACAGAACACCTTGTACACAAACTTTACCTCTTCTACCACGCAAACAGCTCTCTATCTACTGAACAGCACTTTTTCTTTAATCATGGTATTAAATAATATCATCTCTAATCTTTTTCCAGTCAGGCTTTTGAGGCTGATAGGTCTATAGTTTGATACCACAAAATGTTCACATTTGTCAATTGGAATAACATTCTCACATTTCCACTGTCTTAGAACTACTTTTTACAATGATTTTTGTAAAATAAATGTTAAACATTCTAACAGTCTCTAACATTTATCAAAAAAGCAGCGTTCAGGTTATCTGGATCTTTTTGAATGATCCAAATTGATTTCATAACCACATCCTCTATAATAATGGGACAATGCATGAATGAATCAGCAAAAACATGATCCTTGCCATACTATCCTTTGATATCACTTGCAATCTTTGAAAAAAAATCACAAAATAATCTGCATGGCCAAAAGGTTTCATGATAATATCACCATCTACACAAAATCTGTTGCCAAAAGGTCGATCCTTAATCATACTATTTACTGTAGTGGTGACAGATTTTATGCTCCAAACAATGGTTGGGAAAATCTCCATGAATAAAAAAATTCTCACACCATAATCTGAACAGTGTTATATAATAATTTTTACTTCTTTAATTATATCCTTCATTTGTATTCTCCCTATATTATTAATCCCCTAATAAATTATAATACATGGAAATTATCATCTATTTTTTAACCTTAAAATCCCCTTTCTTATAGCTCCTAATTTAGCTCCATGAAGTGCAAACACCACTGTTTTATGCTTATCTATTCTTGTGAGATATGTTTTAAAACATCTTAACATGGAGCCTCCAATAATCAATACTGACTTAGTAAACTTCTCTCTGTGGTATTTTTTTTATTTACGTATATTGAGCATTCTGTCCTTGTTCACTTACTTCATCTATACTATTATTTTCAACATGAATTTTCCCAACATTAACCTTCATTAAAACATTATTACAGTTTAATGATCTTTAGGGATTACTTGAGTATGCCTTCAAATGCATCTAACTATGGCACCATCCTCTTCTTGCACTATACATAGGTTCATAGGTTGGTACTAGGCTATCGGCCCAAGGGCCTATACAAGCCTAGCCATAACAATTTCCTGGATATTTCTTCCCACAATATTTACTTCCCTGGACCCCATCTAGCAGGGCAACTGACATGATCCACGGGTGAATTTCCTATCTGCCATCCAATCATCAAGGTTCCTTTTGAAGAGGGCCAAGGAGGCACTCTGCTTGACATGTATGGGCAGTCTTTTCCAGAGTATGGGGAGTCTCTGGGTCAGGAACCTGTTCCTACAGCATGTTTTGTTCATTGTGATGACAAGGTTTAGATCCCTGGAGCATGTGGCTCTGAGGGATTGGGATGTCTTTAAGTGGAGCATGTCCAGCACATGACCTTATTTCATCTCTTTTTACACTGCAACACCTGTTGTGTCCTTCTTTGTCTCAACTCTAGGTGCATTTGTTGGCCTGGTTAAAGAATAGGCTGTGGACAAGTAGAATACCATCTGTTGTAGAACTTTCTATACAATGCCTTAGCTCTTTGTTTGGATTGTAACATTGATATGTTAGTCCTTACTTGTCTTCTAACCATTAGAATGGGCTTCCTCCTGTGACACTATGGGGCACTATGTGGAATAGCAAGGTGTTACCCGAGAGCACTTTGAGGACCAGTTTGTCTCAGTATCTTTCTAGCTGTTTGGACTGCTCTACAGGGGACTCTGTTTGACTGTGGACTCTGTATATAGAGTACTTGGGATGATTCCAGTAAAATCATAGCCATCAACAATCTGATGCAACTCAGTCAACAGGAACTGCGCACCACTGTCTAAAACCAGTTAAATAGCTATTCTGTATCTTGTGAACATGGGCTTGAACCTTTCTATTGTCTGTTGGCAGTCTTACTTGTACATGTAAAATCCCAACAGCATGTGTATAATACTCCACTACTATTAAGTGGATGTTGCTGTCAAATTCACACAAGTAAGCAGCTATATTTTGCCAGAAACATTGTGATCAGGGTGCTGATATCAATGGTTGTCTTCTTTATGATGATTTATGGGTAATACAGAACTGATAATTTGACACAAGCTTTGCAATGCCTATGTTCATATGTACTGTAATTTTGCCTCTTTCACAACATTTTGTAAGATCTCGGTGTCCTTTATGTACTTGCTCTAACACTGAGGCATGTTGTGATGGGAGTACTAAGCCATCAAGTTCTGATAGTTGTGCTCTGACTGTATAATACTAATACATAAGATGCTTTGCCTGTGTCCAGGAACTGGACTATCCATATAGGATGTATTTGATATGCTGTAATTCGTGGTCATTTTGGTAGCTTGTTTTAAGTCCTCTAGTCTTTTGTATTTATTGATCTTGTTGTCATTACGTAGCAACATCATCTATGGTTTCTGACAACAGTTGATCATTGCAGGATTTCTGGACAATATAGCAGCCAAACTTAACTGTTTTCCCTGCACATGGATTGCTCTGGAATTAAGCCATCACAGTCTTTAACATCTGGGTGATATTTTGTCTAAATCATGCAACCTGACCAATGGAATCAATGGCTTGAGATCATTATGGGGCTGGAAACTCTCTAGCCCTAGTAAGTATATGGAGAATCTTTCACAAGCTCACACACTCACAAGGCATGACCTTCCTGATTTGTGAATATCTTTTCAGCATTTTTAGTATTCTGGAGCAAAAGCCTGTAGGATGCAACACTTGTTCATTCACTTGGAGTAATTCTACACCTAAGCCATAGTTTCTAGCATCCACATTCATCATTTTTGGCTGCTAGCGCTGGAACAGTATTATCATGTCTTTTACTGTACTGAAATTGTGGACTCTAGGATCTTTAAGAGGTATATCAGCAGATGTAGCCCATTTGATAAATCTGGTGCAAACTTGCCCAAGAAGTAGATCATGCCTGTGTCTTTCATTACTTCATCTCACAAATTGGATCTGTAGTTTGCCTCTTGTTCTGACCTTGCTTGCATCATGCCTGATTCCACTAGCACACCATGACCAAAATACTGTAAATCAGTTTTTTCAATACATTTGTCTTGGCTTAACTTTAACCCCTAATATGTAATGCTTTGGAAAACTGCTTCTAATTTTGAGACATGTGTCTCTTTATGGGGACTAAATATCAATATCTCACCTATGATACCTTCATGCCCTTTTTGACGTCACTTATTTTATGTTTAAATATTTCTGGAGCTGAGGTTATAACAAAAGGCAGTCTGTTGGATTAGGACCTACCTCCTGAAGTACTGAAGGAGAGGTATTTGCCAAAATCCATAGCAAGCATCTAATGAGAAAATCACTTTAGCATTGATCAGTTTAGGTGTTAAGTCTGATTGCATCATTAGTTTTTTTACATCAACACCTATTCATACACCACCCTTTTTAATAACTGGGACCATTTGTCCATAGCATTCAGTTAGTTCAATTGCACTTTCTATTGTACCAAGTTGTTGCATTCTTTTGAGTTTTCCCTCTTCTTTCAACAAAATAGGAACTAACATTCTGAGTGCAGCTGAGGTATATGGAACAACATTTGCCTTCAATTTGGTCTTTATTAGCTCACAGTTAAGCAGACCAACTTCACACAATAAAAAGAATTATAATTTATCCTGGCAATCATGCCCATTTTGCATGTCACAGGTTTGCTGATTGGAGTATTTAGCTACTGACCAGAGCAGTAAATTGGTGCCTTGGTAAATGAGAAAGAAAAATAGCTTGTTTACAATATTTTTTGCTACAGTTTCATATGACTGAAGACTAACGCACATGCATTGTTTGAACAGATGTAGATGTTTTAATTACTGAATGCTGGCATAAATAATGCAATTACTACACTACTGAACATTATCTTCAGTTTTATTCTCAGAAGCAATTTCTTTAATTAACTTTGTTTTACAAATGACAGCAAATTGCCCCAGCCTTTTACATCTTCTCCCTCATGCTGAACACTTACATCCATCCATTTCCAAGCTTTCATTTGCTTGGCTTACCTTGCACATCCCTATTTTGACTAGTATTTTATTTCCTTCTAAAAATGACATTTCCTCTGCATTTTACTTCACTTTCAAATGTTGTTTCTTTACTCATTTGACCTCTGTGGCAAGTTGATTTGTTGTATCCAAAGGTAATTTCAATTCTACCAGTAATGTTTGAGACACATCAGGACCAGACAGCCCCATAACAATTCAGTCTGTAACCTCTTCATCTTTTAATTGTTTGAACTCACAGTTTTCAACCATTTCATAGAAGATCCTTTCAAATGCTTCAACACATTGACCTTTAGAGTATGCATATCTGTGGAAGCAAGCCCTTTCATGTATATTTCATTTTGACACAAAACTTTCACTGAGCTTGGTTATTATTGACTCAAATGAAACACTGACGGCCATCTATGAATTAAAACAAAACGTATATTGCCTCTCCTTACTTTCCCATGTCACATAACAAAGTGTTCACCCAGCTTTCCTCAGTTCATAGGTTCATATGTGATTAGAAGGCCTTTTTAAGCCATGTTTTTACATTTGTAAATGACCAGATAAATTACCTAGGGGCATATAGTTGTGTATATGTGGCAGAACATTACAAGCTGTGTCTGTCCAATAGGTGTCATAGGTACATGCTCTTGTTATATTTCCAATTCCCCATCCATTGGTCAAGGTTGCATTGAATAGGGTAAGGGATAAACTGTTTCACAAGGATGGGAACCCTGTTCCAGAGTAGGGGTAGTCTCTGAGGAATATACCTGTCCCTCCAACGTATTTTATGCTTCAAATAAAGTTTGGATCCCTGGATTGGGTATTTCTAATGTCGTTTGACTTGCAGATGTGCAGCAAGCCCCTCAGTACAGGATTAGATGATACTTTATAAGCCAGACTAGATCTACGTTCAGTAGTCTGTGGGAGACTTAGTAAAAAGATAGGGCACTGAGGCCAGGAATCTCTTAGGTAAAATTCTGATTTCTGTACTACAGGATTTAGCAAATGATCTAATGCCTGTGTGTAAATAATGTAAGACCTATTTTGGAAAACCCTTCATTTAATTCACTGAATTCTAAAGGTACGGTAGGCAATTACAAGTGTGGGAAGTACAAACAATGTAGATTTATTAGTAATTTTTCCAGTGTGGAGTTTAAAGCATTAAATTTGACTTTATAGGGGAAAGGGAGTTTTGAGTGCAGTTTGCAGAGTAGTTTATTTAGCTGTATGTGAGTCATTTCCCAGTTATTACATGGGAAAAACAATACGCAAATTATCCAAAAGGATTTACAAACACACCCTTGCAATAAAGAAAAAGATCAAAAAAACTCCTTAGCTAAACATTCACTAAGTTGTTTAAATTTTAAGAAGTAAGTTTGGATACTTTTTTTGGGGAAAAGCAATATTTTATTAGAATGCCATGAGACATATTGGCAGATCAAGCTTTGTGCTGATAAATTACTGGGGCTAAATGAATCGATAAATATAAAATGCTTCTTACAAGCACAGAGATTTTAGAAACTTGATGGTTTTATAAATGAGAATGTTTTACACGGACATGTGTTTTTAATAAGACATTTTTGATAAAGTAACAATGTTAAAAATACATATAAGTAATTCAGGAACTAAAGGCTTTGATATGATTGTTTCCAAAGATCATGTGATTTTATGGCATTTAAAATGGTGTTGTGGTGACGGGTTGTTATTCTGAAGAAGTTCTTATGGATATTAAAAAAGAAAAAAGCACTAAATATGTACCTGCATCTGAGCTTTCATTCATGCTTTTTAATAGAACAGTTTTTGGTTTTATTAAACTAGTGCTTACTTTAATGTAATTTGGGACATGAATTAGCTGCTATCTCAGAGAATCAAATAGTATACTTCTCATTCCTATAGAATCTACTACATAGAATCATCTTCATTAGACAACCTATGTAGAAGATTCTATAGTACACTTCTGAATCCTATACAATCTTCTACTTAGGTTGTCTGATGATTCTCTATTACTTTTTGATAACCCCAAACATTCCCAGAGGTAGTTGTCTGTAAATGCCCTATATACCTGAATAAGGTCTCCTCTTAAATATCTGTATGAGACACAGTACAAGTTCAGATATTTTAGTCTTTCATAATAACTTAAATTTTCACATCAATGGATTCCCTTGGTATATTTATGCTGTACTCTTTCTGGTTTACTCATGCTTATTTCCTTATAGTGTTTCCATATTGTTATTCCATACTCAAATGTGAGTCTAATGTAATTCACAAACAATGACTTCATCATTTCTGATTTCTTAGACTTTATAAATCTTTTTATAGTTTTTGATGCACCTAACAACATATTATTCTCATGTGCACAAATGGTCAATTTAGTTAAGTTCTTTTGCAGACATGTCTTATCTGTAACACATGTAATCAGTTTACCCACTTTCATATCATCTGCATAGAGACTGTAGAAAACCTTAAATGAAAAAGGTATATATGAAAGATGCAATCTAAATGACTATAGGCCTATGGCAGAGACCTGTGGGACACTTTGACCATTACAGAAAATACCTTTCCAATTACTTCTTTCTTCTTCATCACACTTCTACCATTTTCTGTCTACATGAGGAAAAATTCTGTTTGGGTTATAAAAATACCTATGTAAACACTTTATTTATTTATTTTACATTTGTTGACATGGATAGTCTGACTGGATATATGTCCATTGTCAGCGGAGGCCCGGGGAGAAAAGCTCCAAGGTAGAAACATACAGTAAAAATCATAAAATGATTACAAGTTACACACAGTTTACAGGCTCCAGTTGAGCTAGCAGGTAATATAATCATACATTTTTAAAACAATGTTGACAAATTGACTGAGCAATTTTTCATGATTACAGACTATAGAGGAGGATCTAGTCAGGTTTTGAACAAGAGCATAGCCAGTGAGTTTTAAAGTATAACTTGAGGCACTTCCAAGCAAAGATACTAAATCTTCTAAACTTTGTTGCATATTTGGGAGACATACATATATCCCCCATTGTTTCTTTGTGAATTACTTATCCAATGCCTCTTCCCAATCCTTTGTAGCTTCCTCTGATTAATTCTTATAGCTATCTTGCAATATTTTGTATATTTTACTAATTATTCCTTTTTAACAGAAACTTCTGTTCTAGATTTTAATAAAAACTTTTAACAGTGCGGATCTTTTGCTTAGGATCCCCCTATTTTTTTCTCTTTGGTTGTACTCTGATATCAGTCCTTGATATGCAAGGCAATCTCTAGCCTGCAGTCCAAGTAAATTCTTGGGCTCTTCCCATTCTGTTACCTTTGCCTCTCTAATTATTTACTCCCAAAACCTTGGTTCTTTTGCCAGTTTTCTACAATAAACTCCAGCCCCCTCTTGCCTATTGCCTGTATCCATAACTGCAGTCATCACTAATCAGCAGAACTTACTTAGGTCTTAGAATACTTTCTTCTACTTTATGAATATAATATTCAATATTGTTATTGTTATTCCCTTTAAGGATCTGCATCTAAAATCCCAGTATATACTTGTTGGTTCACATAACATCTACCCAAGAACACAGTTCACATGCCAGTTGGTCTGCTTATAGGGTGTGATATCTACATTATCCTTGGGTTGTGCATTTTTTTTATAATGTAACAAATCCCACCATGCTTTTGTTTCATCTCATGTGTTGTCATGGCTATGGCAGGAGTCCGTGGTGTGTGTTGATACTGTCTGTATTACATTAATATCACAGTTGAAGTCAATGATTGCCCACAATCTGTAGTCCTTCAGACAGCTGTTTGGACACAGGATGTGTATGTCGTTTGTGACATCTGTGACTTAAATAATAGATGGGAAAGAGCCTACCAGACAGCCCTTATGTATGAATCTGATCACTGGACCTGAGATATAGGTCACTTCACACATTTCAACATATTTAGATGCCATGCATGCGATCCACTGGTCTGCCCACTTGGTGATATAGGTATTTATGGCTGTATCTGGCAGTGTTGAGTTAATACCTTAGTGTGGATTTGTGGCAAATGCCTTGGCCTATTCAAGTTCCACAGGATGAAAGTGTTGTCATCATGCATGCACTCAATGACCCCTTTGAGGACATCTAACAAATGTAACAGACATGGCTGTAGCATTAACAACTCACACAGGTCTGTTACACACAGCTGGGATATTACTAGTGTCCATTTAGAAAAGGTCCATGGCGATATGTTGGTCTACCTCACAGATGATGAGAGTTAGAATGTGTTTATACATGCATGCCTCAGGTGCTGTCCCTCCCCCCAGCTCAGATGGATGCATGTTGATGCACATTCTTCTACAGGAACATAGTCAGTGTAGAAGGTGTATTGAAGTATGCATTCAACTGTGTCAGGAAAGTGTATGTGCTGAGTCATGCTATAGACACTCTGTGATGTTGTCACAGCCTATAAATTATGTGTGATAGGCCTGCATGAAGTTAAAATAATGCATATGGCCTTTCTTGATCTGGCCTAGGGTTTTGACACAATCCCCTACTCAGATATCACTGAGAAACTCTCACAGCTGGGGATTAAACCTTACATCAATAGATGGCTAACCAACTGGCTCACCAGCAGAACACATACTGTGAAAGTTGGTAAATCAACCTCTACCAGTAGAGCTGTCACCATTAGTGTATCCCAAGGATCTGTGTTGGCCCTTTACTGTTTGTAGTGTATTTCTCAACAGTTCAGGCTAAAGTATATGGCCTTTGGCTTACCAAGTTTGCTGATTCTTATGTATTGGGTACAATCATTGAGTCTACCAATTATGATAACATACTACAGGAGGGGCTAACACAGAAAAATGATTGGTGTCAAAGACACACAGCTATTGAGAACACTGCCCCTATGCTGAAACCCAGTAGTGCAAGACTTGGGAACACATGTAGATAGCAGTCTGAACTTCGACCACCAAGTGTCCACAGTGGTAGGGAAAGGCTATGTTGTGTACCTCATAAGTCAGGCCATCATATTCAGATCTGAGAATTATATAACAGCACTGTACTTGAACCTCATCAGAACACTAATAGAGTATAATGATCCCTTTTGCATGTACCTCACCAGACACATGCAGTAGCTGGAGAGACCACAGGGGTTTCTCACCAAGAAAATACAGGGCCTACAAACTATGCCATGATGTATGTGGATAGACTGAAAACCCTGTCACTGTAATCTGTATTGTATAGGATGAGGTGATTTGTGCTGGTCTCCAGGCCAGTTTCTGACTCTGCCCTTGTGGGACTACTGCACATCCACAAATCAGCTATAGCAGATGACATCAGCAGAGTCTGCAGTGAAGAAAATGCTAATAGCAGTGTACCACATGTTGGTGTAAAATGCACTCTGCAATGTCAAGCAATGGCACAAACACAGACACCAATTGACTGCAGTGAGAACAGAACTGCTACCTAATTACACCTAATGAACTCTGTATTTAAGGCACACGCCACAGATAAAGTCTGACTTGTAGAGTGTCAGACAACGCTTTATAGCAGATGACATCAGCTGAGTCTGGTGAGGAGAAAATGCTAATAGCAGTACCCCACGTGCTGGTGTAAAATGCACTCAGCAATGTCAAGCCAGGGCATAAACACACACACCTCAGTTAAATGCAGTGAGAACAGAACCTCTACCTATCCAAGTACATAGACTAGAGAACACAATAATTTCAGCAAGCACCACAGCACAAGTCTGACTCTTACAAGTCTGCAGGACAACTTATGGTTGATGACATCAGCACTGGATGTTGGAGAGAAGATGCCGGGAGTCCTGCATGAAATGTATATGTATACTTGCGCAAGTGTCAATCCATGGAATTGGAGTGGTAACTGTCAAATACACACACACACACACACACACACACACACACACACACACACACACACACACACACATGCACACACCAGTTGACTGCAGTGATAACAAAACCCCTACCTAAGTACACAGACTAGAGAACATAGTACTTTAAGCATGTGTCACAGCACAGGTTTGACTCTTAAAAGACTGCAGGACAACTCATGGTGGATGACATCAGCACTGGATGTTGGAGATAAGATGTTAGGAGGTCTGCATGAAATGGATGTGTAGGCTTGTGCAAGTGTCAGAATACTGTCAATCCATGGAATTGGAGTGGTAACTGTCAGATGCACATTTATGCTCTTCTGGATAGACACACACACTCAGTTGACTGCAGTGAGAACAGAACCCCTACCTAAGTACATAGACTCTAGAATATAGTACTTTACAAGCACCACAATAGATGTTCGACTTTTACAAGGCTTCAGGACAACTTATGGTGGATGACATGAGCACTGGATGTTGGAGAGAAGATTTTGGGAGGCATGCATGAAATGGATGTGTAGACATGTACAACTCCCAAGATAGTTCTTGTTCTGCATGTTACCAGATTGATGAATGCACAATGAGTAATATTTGGTGGATGTGTTCCAATGTGCAAATATAGTTTAAGAAACAGCTTTGCAAACTATATGCAGACAGGTGTCCACATTACTACAAGTATTTGAAAACCTAAATGTTTATTGTCATTCTAAAGATGTGCATGGTATATCACACATTTGTTATTAATTTATCTAGTCTAGTTGATATATTTGTCAACAAGTACTTTGAGACCAGGGTTATAGTGGGGGGAGGTAACGTATGGCTGCATTGCAAATATCTGACATATTCTTAGATAGGACCTTCTTTTGTTATATTTTCACATGTAATTTCATGCCATGAAGAATAAATGTACAGTAAACAGAACTAATACATGCTAATATTTAGTTTGCATAGTGCAATGGCAAGCAGCAGGTTCATGAGATAGCTTGCAAAGAGTTTGTGCATGTGGGATAGGCAGTTCTACTGATTTCTCTGCACTTAGTTAACCACAGTGCAAACAAGAGGCTCATTGCTAAAATTCTGAGAACTAGTATTGAGTGTATGAAATACACCTGCTTCTTAGCTGACTCTGTGGCATAAGGTGTAAATGCATTGACACATTTCTTTTTGAGCCGAGATGATACTGGGTTTGAATCCAGGTGTATGTAATACTTTTAAATAAGTAGTGATAATGCAATGAAATTATTGGTATACTACATTCACCTTGTATTTCTATGTTTTCCTTTAGCGCTGTGTGTTAAAGCCTCATTGTGCAGAGGTAAACCGCACCACAACAGAGTCATTCACTGTCCTTGACACTGGTGATCATTGCCAAACTCCGCGCAAACATAGAGATGAAAAAATGAATGGCTCCATTGCTTTTTTGGTACTTATGTGTGTTGTGTGTGATTCTATTTTTTTTTCAGATTGTAGGTGTTAAAATGGAATAGACAGGAATATAGTGAAATGGGCAGCAAGCAGAGGGAAGAACAAAGGGAAAGAAACACAAGAATGTGCAGGAGGAAGGTAAGAATGAACCATTGATATCTATTTCTTTAACAGTGTAAACTGAAAATATGTACAGAATATTAGCTGAATTTGGATGGTCACCCCCACAAAATGGTGTGACAACAGCAAAACCATGTTGTATAGCTATCTGGACCAAATCAAGTGTGTCAAGAAGACACATGGAAAATGGAGAGCTATGTATGGGACATGTGCCCATTTTTTTTTTAATTCTGTAAGAGAGGAATGCTGAGTAAGGGATGCTGGTATTTCTGGGTCAGATAAGCTGGGTAGATGAGGAAGCAAATGCAAACAAACAAGACATGACACAGGGATGGTGAGGGACTCAAAAGGTTGGGGGACACCATGATTGGGTGAGGGAGGGGATGAAGCAAGCTCATGCCCACCAAACATTTCTAGCAGTTCTGTCATGTAGTTAACATCACTGACCTTCCTTACTACCTTGTAGGGTCCCTCCCAAGTTGCCTGCAGCTTGTTGTGTCTGACAGGAGTGAGAACCATTACCTGCTGCCCTACGTCATACTCTCTGCCCCGAGCATTCCTGTTGTACCAGACCTGCATCACTCAGGTGGACTACTTAAATCTCCTCACTTCACTTTATTATGCAGTGGTGCAAATTAAAAATCTGGGTTACATTCTATATGACACTTATGATTTCTCCTTCAGGAAAAAAGAGGTTATTCTAATGCTATGTGGGGTCTGTGGAATTATAAAACAAAAACACAATAAAAAAATGTATTGCACTCAGACAAGTAGAACATGAAGCATTAAATGCACTCTTTCCTCCTTACATATCCTGACTTATATAATAAACTATGAGCTCTCATTGTCACATACAAGGAAAACATTCTGCATTTAGCATCTCTGGCTGTTAGTCATTGTATTTCTTCTTCCTAATGGCTAAGATTTAAAATAATTGAATGACTGTTTACTTGTTTGATTGTTTAGTTACTTGGTTATATAATCAGTTATCTTTTGGTAAATGTATAAGTGAATTAACCAGTGGCCTTTTCCAGCTATGGGCATGTTGTAAAGCACTAATGCAGAAAACCACTCCAGCAGTTTGTGTAGATTTTACAACTGACTGAGCTACTGCTGGTTCAAGTCAAAAAAGTCGCCTATATGTGAAAGAGGTCTGGAAGAGCTGTGCTAAATGGTCAGTTGATAGATTTCCTGTCATTGTTGAAGTATGCAGGTTTTAAAGTGAATATGTTAACCGCTAGTTGAAACAGCTGGAGTTGCAAATTACACAATGTAACCAATTACTGCAGGTCCTGAAGGAAGTGAAGTAGAAGTCTGGGCTTGCACTCAGTATGGACAGGACTACACTGTTTCCTCTCAGTGACCAGGCTTATTGGAGATGTAGTTGTACTGTGGACTTACCAGACAGGGAGACCAAGGAAATTACTTTCCTAAAGCTAAAAATGTTCTTGTGGAAAGTTTATTGGAGAGCAATATGAAACTATTACTGCTGAATATTGCAGTCCAAATGTTTAGGTCAAAAAGTATCTGCTTGCCATTTCAGAGCAAAGTTCAAGTGGTTAAAATGTTTGTTGGCTCCAGGGTACTGTTTCTCCTCAGACACCTTCCACATGCTATTTTCTCACCTGCACTGAACAAGATGTAAAAATTGATTTCATTCTTTGTCTGGCTGGGAAAACACTGAAAATGAGTACAAGGAAGATGTACATGCTGTGCTTCACATGGGGGATGTACATGCTGTGCTTCACATGGGGGATGTACATGCTGTGCTCCACATGGGAGATGTACATGCTGTGCTCCATATGGGGGATGTACATGTTGTGCTCCACATGGGGGATGTGGGCTACCCCACCTGTAAGATCATAAGATCATATAATCATATGATCATAAGATATAAGATCATAGCTACTGGTTGGCAGTAATGCTCCCCTTGGTGAAAGGCAAAAATGGAAATTAGGGTTCTGTAGAAGCATGATTTTGGTGATGCCCCATCACCTTATCACACAAGAATTGAGATCCTGGATGTTTAGATGGCTAGTATGATCATTATGTGATGTGCCCAGGAAGCAGAATCCCCCTTCCCCAGCATTTATCTGGCACTACCCTTTAATAAAAATTGAGAATGCTAATATATGGTAAAAAGAATGGGTTACAGAGGAGGGATTAATTTGTTAGAGATATATGGAACATATCCACAGGACCAACAACTGAGTTATCAATTCACTTTGCACATGTGCTATTTAAGGAATAAAATGACTTCTTTGTCAGGTATAAGCTCCAATCTACTGAATTTGATGTAGACAACTAATCACAGACTTCTACCCTCTTTATTTTAGATGGTCTAACAGTGGTGTTGGGTCCCATATGGAAATCATATGTTTATGATCTATCTTGATGACAGCAAATAGGGTATATGTTTTGGGTTACTTAGGGATAAGTCATGCCCACCCAGTCAGGTTTACATAGGTGAAAACGTTGTATATGTGGCACTACACTCCTAAGATCCTCCACAGTATAGCCACATGGGGCACAGATAACTGTTGCCTTTATATGGGAGAAAATGCAGATTATCTCCAAATGATTTGCTCCTGACTGTAACACTGACCATGTACAATGGGCACAGGGAGTAATATCCCTAGCATACAAAATGTAAAATTTTGGTATTTTGATGTACAAAAAATAAGACTTTGCTTTGGATATTATAACAATAGCATGGTTAAGAGCAGTTGTTGCAATGGTGTTGTCAATCCTCTACCATCACTGGAGATTTTCATTTGAAGTATCTCATAATGAGTTTCATATCATAGCTCATAAACTCAAAAGTTTGTCATCAGTGAAAGCTAATATGGATGAGTGGCATGTGTAATGGGTATATTCTGTTATGCATATTACTTGATCAAAGATCTAACACAAGTTAATTATCAATGTAAGGTAATAAGATTTAATTAATCATAGTTTTTTTTTATTATTCTACCATCGTGTGCAATTTTAGATTTGTTTAGGGTTTACAAGTTATACTGGTGGCTAATCCTGATATAAGACATAGAATTTTAATCTTTGTAAAGTTATTATTGCTTGTTCTAGATGTATGGCCTTATACTAAGTCAGTGGACTTATTATTTTGATGTTACATGGTTTAATAAAGTGAACTTTTGTTTAAAAAATAGAGTCACCCCCCTGAGAACCATCCCCATTCTACTTTATGAAACCACTGACAAGCAAATAAATTACTTGATCAAATCCCACTTGACTCTCTCCTGAACACAACATTCTGCTAGACAATGTACTCCCAGGGATTCATAACTGAAGTGTCTGCATGACTGCAGCCAAGCTATTACAAATGACACTGCATGAGAGATGAGCAGCAATGCTAATCATATATGCATGCAGCTAAGCCAGTGTGCATAATGAGGAGCCTCTCATAGTGGCTGCAGCACAGACCTAAGGACAGATCATGGGCAAGCACCTCATGGCCACATGGAAATACAAGCACCTGAGGTGCAGGTGCATAAGCAGCCAGTCCCATGCAGAGTTGTACAATGGTGGTGTAATCAACAGCAACAAATCAAATATATATATATATATCTCCAGGAATTGTTTGCAGCAAGAGACAAATGGTTCACCAAAAGTGTGACAAAGCACACTACAACAGTACAAATAAAAATGTAGTGAACCAACCCAAGGCAGAGTATAATCATGTAAAGAAGCACATCCAGTACATATAGTAAAATGTTTTTATTGTGAGCACTTTAGCAGTTTAACCAACTGCTTCATCAGACAAAATCATGAACCATCAACTGTTCTATTTAAAGGCCTTTGGATGAATAACAGTATTACAATCATTAATCAATTAAGATCATAGGTCAAGCAAGCCAAAGCCTCCCAACCTATCGCAAGCACAAATATGTTTATATTAAAACACAAAATATATAAAAAGACATATATAAAGAACACATAAAATGTATAGACGACATACATCTTCAAAATGTGATATAAAAATGCGAAAGTATACACATATCTATGGCACATCTCATTACAAAAGGTTTCTCATCCAGGAGGAAAGAGGTCATAATCCCTCTCTACTCATCCCTCATTAGACCTATTATAGACTACAATGCCCCATTTGGCATATACCTCACTAGACACCTACAACTACTGGAAAGGCCACAAAAATACCTCACTAAGAGGGTCTTAGGACTTAGACACATGCCCTATATGGACAGACTCAAAAAACTCCAGCTATACTCTGTCTCTTATCGCATACTTAGAGGTCATCTGTGCTTGACCTACAAAGCCATGTCTGACCCAGAGCTGCTAGATATGCTACACCTAAAGAAATCCCAATCCCTCCATGCCATACACTCCAGGGACCTAAACCTCATTACCACAATAAACAGAACATGCTGGAGGGACAGGTTCCTAACCTAGAGACTTTCCATACTCTGGAACAAACTTTCATTTCATGTCAAGCAGAGCACTTCACTGACCCTCTTTAAGAGAAATCTTGACGAGTGGATAGGCAATAGGAAGTTCACCCCGGGGATCACTTCAGTGGCATTGCTTAACAGGGGCACTGGGAACTAACTTTTGGCGGCATGATGCCAGGGAATCTTCTTGAGCTAGGCTTATATAGGCTCCAGTGCCATTAGCCTAGTACACACATATGAACCTATACCACCATCATTCATAAAAACAATAAAATGTTGCAAATGTAAAACCCCCTGTTTCATTTTTGTACTGGTCTGGTTCTGGTAATGTTATAAATCCATGCAAGAACATCTGCTAGAACAGGAATATTATGACCAGGGATGTATATATAATACTGTAATACATGAGCTGTTTGTTTCATTTATCTTTAAGGAGGAGATAAGAATTTCTGCATTACAGAATGTGCAATTGAGTTAAAGTAGGAAGTAATATTGTAAGAGTTGGGGTAAAGGAGTGTAATACCACAAGCTTTTTTATGAGGCCTACTTGACCTAATAATGTTATAGCCAGGAGGTACAAATTCAGAGTCTTTTATGTTTGGTTTGAGCCAGGGCTCAGAAGAAGCTATAATGCCTAAATAAAACAATACAGTCTCATAATGAAATCAAGACTTAGCATGAACAGCAGTAGACTTCTCTGCCCATGAAACTCACATTTAATGAAACTGCATTGAAACCCACATTCATAGAAAATGCATCTGGACAGTGGCAAATTAAGTTTACTTTTGGGCTGTTTTCAAACCATTCGCCCCTTGCACACATTTTAAGGAGCATGCATACATCCATGTACTCTTTGATTCACCTCCCTGATTGTATTAAATTAGATTCCTTGTATAATACAGCACCACTTGTTAGAGTTTGCTTTAAATTTGTTGTTTTGAACATGTTTCCAGTAAGCAATGAAGTAATGAAACAAAACATATAAACCGATGATAGCAAAACTATTTCAGAACATTTCAATCATAAAAGACCATTCAAATGTTTGTCATTACAATCCACCAATATTAGTCAAGATAGACAACCTCTGTAGAACTTAAAGTCATCTGAATAATTCCACATTAAAGAGAACTGAAACTAAGAAGAGGTTGCTGTTGGCAAACAACTTTGTATTTCAGTGTTTCATCTACAAATTCAGTGCCTACTGCACTTGAAGAATAAATTGCCCATGATACATTACAAAATGGTGTGTTGGTTATATTGCAATAGCAAATGGCTGGCAAACTGACAACAGGTTCACTGTTACTAGGAATCTCATCCAAAGGAGGAGTGCCCCATCCCCTCCTATGCTGTACAATAGTGACAGCAATCAATCTTCCTGTTGTGGGAAGGGAAACCAAACCCTTCTGCACCAAAAGCAAGTGTGCTACCTGTTGTACCACTGACACTGAACAACACAGCTTAAACACTCTATGACAGATATTGACAGACTATAATCCTCAGTGATTAACATATAATAATAATATAATAAAATGAAAGGAGGCCTGGCAGTTGGTGTGGCTAATGGAATCCTAAAGCACTATGCATCCAGTGCATATGGTGGTCCCACAGCCTTAGTAGTCTTCTCAAATTAGATGACATTTTAACACAGTCCATACAGTCATCTTTAGATAACCCAACTTTCTGCTTTCCTGCCTTAAAATTTGTCCATTTGTATACCATATTTATGTTTTGCCAACATCCTAGACAACAAAATACAGTTGATGTTTTATAACAATTCCCTCAACCATTTTGCAAGGGCCATCCTGTCACTCCCCCATCTTCCCTCCCTTTTCCTCTGATCCAACAGAATTTAACTCCTGATCAACTGTACTCTTTAACTACTCATACTGTAACCAAGCATCCTCCAGTAAACCATACTTATCTCTTAAGATAATCCAAGCCAGGAAATTCACAAAGTCTTCCTCTATTCCTTTCATTAAATGTCACATCTCTTTTATGCATTTCTCCTTCCAGTTCTTGCACAGTAAGACTTAACCATGTATTCTAATTTCCAGATTATACCACAGATCCATTTTCCATGTTTCTATCATGGAAACCCTACAGTCTTTAAAATATTTTACTAGGTCATCTAAGATGTTTTTTTCCTTGTACATATTGCTATCTTGCAAAATATTGCTAGAGAAGACCATGTCTACTGATGCCAGAGCATGTAATTGTGAATCTGTCATTCACCAGCCTCACATTGATCTAGGTAAATGCATCTTACCCTTAACAATCTGGTGTCCTTTCTCATTCCAAATACATTTAGCACAAATTGATTGAATTTTAAGTAACCATTTTCTCTCTTCTGGGCCAAATAATGTGAGGTATATAATACTCTAGAAAGAATCATCAACTGGATTATATCAATCCTTCCTGCTAAAGTGCAAACTTTTGATGACTAATGACCCAAAATACTTTTAACCTTATCTAATACAGTTCTATAATTAGAAGAAGCTTAGTCATTCACTTTCTCCACCATGTTTAACCCTAAAAACATAGTGTTAGCACATCTAACAGTTTTACTCTCTTCTATAGAGTGGCCATCTTCCCAATCCTAACTGGAACAGTTTTTATTCAGTTACTTATAAATCCTGCTTCTATTTCAAATTTATTATCTATAACACCAGGCACTATGTTGTCTAACCTATCTACTATTAGTGCACAATCAAAAGCAAATGTTGTAATGAATTTCCACTTGCAAGAGATACTTGCCATGAAATGTCTAATCCCCAGAACTAACTTTTCCTTAACCTCAGTAAATAGTGGCAGTTGCAAGGGGCACCTCTGCTTATCTAAATATCTGAGGTAAGTTGACCATTTATCACTAAACTGCCCTAGCATTATGATACAATGTTATAACCCATCCACTGAACTTACCACCAATTCCTACATCTTCCAAGACTTAGAAGAGGAAAGACCATTCAAAGGGATCAAATGCTTTTTATATCAAAGAAAATAACTACTGCATTCTCAGTCCCTTCTCTCTTATCATATAGAGCAAACTCCCTAAGCAAGCACCAATTTATCTCTGTGGTGTGATCCTCTACAAACCCTGTCTGGTCATTGTTTACCAATTTAGATAAATATCACTGCAGTCCTGCAAAGGTTCAAAGTCCCAGAAACATTGGTAGCATTAGTACAATGTGTGAATAAAGACCTAGAATCAAGTACAAACACTGTCTGACTCATTGAGGGATTCCTAGTGACACTGAGTGTACATCAAGGTTCAGCTCTGAATCAACTAATGTTCACACTGTTGTTGGACTACATTAGCGAACTGGTCAAAGGGGATAGATCAACAACATTGCTGTATGCAGATGATGTGGTGTTACAAAAACAGTCTGAACAAGAATTTCAGGCTAGGGAATGGAATGCAAAAGTGGAGGCTCATGGGATGAAACTGAGTACAGATAAGACAGTTGTAATGTCTGCAAAAGGGGAACATCAGAAGAAGCTGAGAATTTAGATAGAGGGGAAATAGTGGAACATATTAACAGCTTCAAGTATCTGTGAGGGGTGTTTCAGGAGAATGAAAATCTGAATGAGGAGATGAAAGCTAAAACCAGAGGGGCTGCAGCCACCTGTCACAGAGTGTCAGGGTAGTGCATGACAGAAGAAAACCAAAGAAGCTACAAACTAAGATGCACAAAACAGCGGTGTGACCAGTACTATTGCATGTTAAAGAAACCAGTGCAGAGAAGGCAGAGCAGCTGAAGAAGATAGAGGTGGTAAAGGTGAAGTGCCTAAGTTTGGTGGTAGGATACATACTGTGAGGCAGATGAAGAAATGAGCACATCAGAGCAGAAGCCTAAATAGTGCCAATTGCAGACAAGGTAAAAGAGAAAGATTACAGTGTCCACATGGGCAGGAAAACAGAAGAAAATCTGGTGAAGAAGATGTGGGACAGAGAAGAGAAATGCAAAAGGAAGAAAGGGATTCTAGCAAAGAGACAGATGGACTGTGTAAGAAAAAAGAAAAGATCTGTGACACTTAGGCATGACTGTCAAAGAAGGTAGGAGAGTGCCATTGAACCAAGAAAGAGATGGCAATAGTTGATGCAACACTTCAACCCCATGTAGAAATTGAAAATGGGAAAATGGGGTAGTTGATGATAATGATATATTTATACACACACACACACACACACACACACACACACACACACACACACACACACACACACACACACACACATATACAGCTATGTATAACTCACTATATATCTATCTATCTATCTATATATATATATATATATATATATACACACACACACACACACACACACACACACACACACACACACACACACACACACGCACACACACAGCTATGTATAACTGACTATATATATATATATATATATATATACACACACACACACACACACAGCTAGGTATAACTGACTATATATACATATATATATATATATATATATATATATATATATATATATATATATATATATATCTGTAGCTCTCTCTCTCGATATATATATATATATATAGAGAGAGAGAGAGAGAGATCATAGAGATAGCTGAAAAATCTCTTTTGCATCAATATTTTATAGTGATATTTCCATTTGTTGCCTAGAGATGGCAGCTATAAGAGCGTTTTGCAGATATAAGTTTACAGTAGCTGTGGCCACCCCTAGCATTTTTCAGTTACTCACACTTCCTGAACATGATCATCTGTTTATGTACAAATCTAAGGCAGGTGCAACGTTGCTGCCCAGCATGTAAACATTTATGAATCATCCCACCATACTTTTTAGCCTTATTAGCATACACAATAGTTCATATTGTGGACATTAGCATATAATACAGTTGCCCGTGTTATTTCATCTGGCTGCATTGTGACCTATGTCTTCTGAAGAGTGCAGATGATGTGTGTGGGCACTCCTCACACAAACCTGATTAACAGAATGCAGCAGAGTTTTATAAATATTGAATTGCATTGTAAAATTTTAATTATTCTTTTATGTAAATTCATGTGGAGCTTTTCACCCCAGTCCTCTGCTGAAAAAGTGCTCTTGTTCAGTTGGGCCATCCTGGTAAAGAAATGCAAACAAACAAACAAACAAATAAATATGACTCTGATTGTTTTTCTGTATCATTCAACTGTCCCTGATTTTTCAGAATTTCTCTTTTATTTTTCCTCATATTTTTTGCATTGTCCTTGAAAAAGTTTCTCATAAATCAGCGAATATTGCAATCAGTCAATAAAGTTAGATGTTATAATTTCATACTTATTTATTGTTCAGAAAATGCATGCTGATGGAAAAACTCTTGCTCTAACCTTTTAAATGAATTAGGGTTATATTTCAAAATTGCTCATGATTTTGAGTCTTTGCCCTATACATTATTGTTAGCTTTGTTCAGAATTCCTTTATTATTGAATTATCACCATACCTCTCAAACTCCTAGAGCAAAAAATCTGGACAAAAACATAAATAATGGGGGGGGGGGGCAAAGGCCCAAAAATAGGGAGACTTTTTAAATATTCATCTTAGAAACTTAAAAAAGTTGACAGAATAACATGTTTTGTATTAACATGAATTTTCTGAAGGGTACGAAGTCTGAAAATCAAATGTCTGTCATTATTTTCTGACCAACCCTCAATAATTTGCCAATGATTTGCCAGAAAAACACAATTTTATGAAACACAGACTGAAAAGATTAGAGCAAAATCTGGATATTCTGTGAAAATCTTTACAGCTGAGAGGTATAATTATCACTTGTGACATAGGAAAACTTACATTTATATAAAAGTAATCAAGCCATTTAACAAGTTCACATTTATAAATATTATAGGATATATAATAATATATGTGTTGTATAATCTAAGCATAGTTACATAAATTATTCAGTTCTTTCTTCTCTTCTCTTCTCTTAAACCTCATTCCTTCTCTAAAATGTTTTTTCTACATGTATTGTTCCCACAATTTCCATTCTTTTTCTATGTAATTTACTCAAAGATTCCACTTCCTGTTCTCTTATCTCTGTTACAGGACTCACTACTTCAAGTACATCTGGTTTAGTCTTCATTTCCATCTTCTAGTAATTGCTTTTTTGGCAACTACCAGAATTAAACTTAACAAGGTCTTACTGTATCTAAGCAGTTCAGATACTGTATCCCAGTACAAAAAAAAGCTTTGTCCAGAATTCCTGAGCAAATTATTGAGCAAAGAAGTTTAGTGGCTGGCTGTGCACTGTTTGTAGTGAAGAAGGACAGTTGATTTTTTTAATTATCCTAGGATAGCGATAACTCTAATGCAACTGCAAACTTAATACCTTCATTTTTGCTGCTCTGAGTGGTTGCTGTTCCTTCTCCATCTGATATTGCATTGTATGAGAGAAAATGTCATGAACATGTTGATGGTTGCTTAGTAATTGACTATAATCCTTTTTTTCCACACACCAAAGGTGATCCATCTACTTCTACTGTTATATGAAGGGGAAGGTCATAGGTATGTTGACAGCGGTTTATTAAATTATTCCTTACCTGTTATTCCAGATGTTAAATGTGATTTAGAAATTTGCATTGTGGTACAAATAGCACCCAACCCCCAAACACACATAAACACTCTCACATTTGTATCTTCTAATGTATATAAAACCCTCCCAGAAGACAACATGATTTTAAAGGGATTGGATGGAGTAGGGGGATGGGGGAAGCATGGCCTAAGGTAAGTATAAGATATCTACTAGAGACAGAGTTAAGATTCAAGAAAGGAAGATTTAAGAGGGGAATGATAAAAAGGTAAGGAATGGTCTTTTTCTGTTCTTTCTGTTACTGTTATTAGCATTAAAATGAGTTTCATAGATGACATACATCAATACAAATACTTTAGGCACAGGTGATAGTGCCCTTGAGGCCTGCCAATACACCAAGAGAATCATTCACATAATGAATGTCCAAGTTGTTCTTAAAATATCTGAACTAGTGATTGCTCTAACATAATTTACTAGTGTATTCCATGTATCAACTACTGTCTCAGGAAACCAGTTAATACATCTCAGATTACTATATAATCTCTTGCACAGACTGTCTGATGATTCTCTACTACTTTTTTATAGCCCCAAGCATTCCTAGAGGTAGTTGTCTCTAAATAAACAATATAAGTGAATAAGATCTTCTCTTAAATATCTGTATGAGACACAGTACAAGTTCAAATATTTTAATCTTTCATAATAACTTTACTTTTCACATTCATTGATGTCCTTGATATATTTCTGATGTATTTCTTTCCAGTATAAAATATGCACCCTTAATTGTATGCCTCCCAAATATTGGATGGCTAGGTTTTAATGTATTTGTCGGCATATTAATCTTCTGTGTCCAAATGGTTGTTAGTCAATTTCATTTTTCAGTCTGTAACAGACATAATTGATTTACCCATTTCAAATCATCCGCATACAGGCCATAGAATACCTCAGATGAAAAAGATAGATCTGAAAGATACAACTTAAACAAGTAAGGGCCTAGGATGAAGTCCAGAGGGACATCCTGACTGTAACCTAGAATTTCAACTGTCCATTTATTGTATGTTACTTGCCATGTCCTATTTGTAAGCCATGTGGCTATTTATCTGATCAAGATGTAATACCTGTTTGTTCTAATTTATTGATCAGTGTTTTGTGCATGAGCTCATCAAAGCTGAAGTGAAGTCTGTATAAATTACATCACAGCACACTTTTTTCTTGTATAGCCATTATTATATTATTATAGAAGATCATGTTACAACTAGTTGTAAATTCGTTTCCAACATATGCATAATGATATATGGTTTCAAGTCTCAGCCTTTCCAGTTCTGACAATTTACCCAAAATAACCGTCTCTTATTTTTCTACAGTAAGAAATTATATGGATCTTTATGGCTCTGGGTTTGTCCTATTCCTCTTTCCCTTAAAGATGAGTGTAACAAGTGCGTGTCTCCAGGTTTGAGGGCTCTTCCCATACTTAAATGACTAAATGAATAACTAATATAATGGTACTGCAAGTTCATGCTGAAGGGGTCTCAGGTCATTATTACTGATCACATCTCCTCTCTGTGCTTTGTTTAGGAACAGTTTTCATAGTTCTTTTTCAATCTACTATAATTTAATTTCAGTGTCTGAAGTTAGTTGACTGTTACTAGCACACTTTGTGGAGCCAAACTATTTTGCATAAGGTTTTTATACATACATCTATAATCTGCTGTTTTTGAGAATACATTTTGGAATCTACACACAATTTACTCATATCTCATCTAGTTTTCCATTATCCTCAATGTCTTTATATAACTTTTCTTCAATTTTTTCTTGGTCTTGTCTCACACTATATTTAGTTTGTCTGTCCAGTTTGTTTATTTAAGTTTTATAGAATTAAAGTTAAACCTCATTTCCATTTCTTGTATTTTATCTCTCATATTAAAGTACCTTGCTGTTGTGGAACTATATCCTCTTGAACTTGTATGTCTAGATCCTGATGTTAAGCATTTTTTTATTTGTTTGCACTCAAACAATTTCCCTTGCAAATCATGCTACACTCCTTCAGCAGCCTTTCCAATGAATCCATCCATCCATCAATCCACATTCGCTTTTTCCAATTTTGCAAGTAGGATTGGGTGTCACTTCAACAGTGACGATCATTTAGATCCACCGTGTACATGGCTGGCTGGCTAACACTTCAGTTAGTTTTACATGGTAACTGTTTTGTTTCCATATAGTCAGTTATTAATCTTCTGTGCATTGGTTTAGATTTCATTTTGGCAGAATTGCCTAGCCATAATTTAATCTTTATAATCCTATGATCACTGCACACCAAATGTGGTAAAACTTGACATGAAGTAACAATCATTTCCTTAGGAACACAAACAAAGTGCATTATATTCTGTTCTGTGGTAGGTTTTTGTACAATCTATAGCAACAATTGTTCCTGAACATGCATTGTAAATAATTTACTTACTAATGTTTTTGAATCAATATTATTCTAGTCTGTTTATACTAAGTGTAAATCCACAGCTGTTATTATTTTCCTTCTTGTGTTTCGGGCAAGAAATGTATGAATTCCTCTAGGTTATTAGCTCTTAACTTTGGTTATCTATACACTCAAACAGTTGTAATCTGTTCCACGGTTAAATTTATTTTCACAGTTACACATTCTATAGTATTGGTTTTATCAGCAAACATATTATAATTACAAATCTCATAATCTTTAATCCCTGTCATAACACCTCCAGTTGATTTTTTGTTATATAATGTCTGTTAGAGTAGAATCATTTATAATCTGACAGAACTGGTTTGCAGTTATTGTTCTTTAACCATGTTTCACAAACAATAGCAACATCAATCTTATACGAATTTATAACATTTTCCAAAAAAATGTTATCACTATTGCTTGTAGCATTAACAACCAGCACAGATGAATTAAATTTTGCTGTTGGTGAACTGTTACATTTCTGACCTGGCAAAAATCCTGTCTTGTGTTAGTCAGATATTGCAGTTTATCTGCTGATAATATTTTCTTCCCATGTCTTGATGAATGGACTCCTTCCTGTCTAAATACACGTGTGCTTCAAATTCAGATTGGATGCTCTACACACTTCCACTTTACAAAACAAACTATTTTTTTTCATGTAAGTATTTACTCAAAAAATGTTTTTGTTTTTGTTTACACTGACCCGACTCTCCCTTGTATATGTGATTTGTTAAAATATGTCGTAAAACCTGCACAAGCCATGCTATCTATGAAGGCTGTATGTTTTCTACTAACAGTCAGCATGTCCTTGAATATGAGATCATTTGGATACACATGAATAAAAACAGCTCCATATTTCCTTACAGTAAGGCATTCTAAAGCCCTACTCATATCCTGTATTTTTGCTCCTGGCAAGTGTAACACTATTTGATATTCATTATCCTCTCTGCAAATGTAATTATCACTTTCACTTATAACTGAATCTTAATTATTAGTATGTCATTTCTAACCAGAATTGAAGAATCTCCCTCTTATATGCACTATCATTTCTTACAAAACAATAATCTTCCTAATCATTACGCTTATAAATCTCACTGTTTTCACCACTTATTTGGTTTTGCAATCATACAATTCTCACATGGCTGTCTTTGTAGTTTCACATTCTGAGCCATGTTGCCAACTTCAGCCTTTCTTCTTTTTTTTCTTACAGTAATGCTTTTTAAGCCTTTCATGTTCAGTTTAGATTTCTCATTTTAGCCCGACCTTTGTCACTTTTTTTCCACATTCTCTGTTGGAAAAATGATGTTGTTTTCTGTAGACTGAATGCTTTTTGAATGAACAATGTTCTCATTCCCTGTAATCTGTGTGTTATATAACAAAGCACCATCCATTTTAGTATATAGTCTCTTTGCATTTTACACATGAATAGGTTCCTTTCTCTTCCTAATTACTTGTTGTGCTCGTCTCCCTTTCTTTCTTTCTTTTTATTTTCTTCTACATGCCTGAATCCTCAGACTGTTAACTACTTGTGTCCTGAATTCTCAAGTTACCATCCTACCGCCCATATTTAATATGGCTTGAGTGATCTTTACACTTCCATTTCTGAATGTCTGCCCATTGCCTAATATTATTTATCTCATCAGACCAGTCGTCAGTCATTCATGCTTGTAACAACAGGTTTTAAAACTGTGCCCGTTGCAAAAGTGCAATCATCTTCAGTAAGTCTAGATTTGCTATCAATAATGGTAAGCAAATGAATCAACTTTTGAAATGAGGAGCACAAGCCTCCAATGTTATCAGGTGATAACAGTGTATATTTATAGCATTTACCACTCTGAATAAGATAGTCATACGTCAGCTAATTGTTAATGGAATCCATGGAAACAAAGTATTAAAAAATCAAAATCAGTAGTAAGAGGTTTCAAGGAAATTAAAACAATTACTAATTTAAGTCAAAATGAGTAATGAAATCACACAAACAATATGCAAATAAATATTAAATTAAGTACACTAAGATAACCTTGTGCCAGGGAAAATCATTCATAAAGTTGTTACTCTGACCTACCATACAAATTGTGGGAGTCACACTAAACACTGGACATCCTTTATACATATAGTAACACATATTATACAATGTCATCTCCGAAAAGATGAGGAACGTGCACGCTGATTGCCCAATCCAACCAGCGTGCACATTGTAAATCCAAAGTAACCTAAGTTACAAGTCTGGCCACTAAGAAATCATGCAGCCCTGCCTTTCTTTTCGCAGATGACATTGTATACTAAAAGCATTATTCACCTGTCCACATTTCATGAGAAGGGAGCAGAGAACATTATATTAAGCAATTCCCCAGTCTCGTTTTTTCTCAACACCACATTGTCAGCACCCCCTTAGACTATTAGTATTACATATATAAAAGTGCATATTGAATTAAAAAAAAAACAGTAAGGCAATTTCAAAGGTATTACATCCCATTTGGCTAGTGAAACTTGAGAAAAATGAACAAAAGAGAATGAAATGGCTAGCCCTTTCACTTTCTCTGTGAACAATGATTCCTACCCACCCCCAATCATCTAAGGTCACATTATGACTCCCTCCTTGTGATTTCCGGTACACAAGAACAGTGAAACTGACACTACATGACAGGGAACAGCATGCCTAGCTACATACAAGTCTGAGGCGGGAAGGAGGAGAATATCTGTTTTATGATAATTTCTGTATAATGAGACGTGAAATTATGTACAAGTGGCTCTAATCGTTAACACCCTAGTGGCTTCTTTAGCCTTAGTTGTTGTAGTCCTACAAAGTTTTACACAGCCAGCAATGTAAGTGAGAACATAACATTTAAATTATATTTTTTCCATCTATAGTTGGTGTGATGGACATAAGAGTAGCGCAGAAGAGCAGCAGTGCTTGGGAGAATTATGTTTACTGCATGGCAACAAGAAATGTACCAACTCAGCTTTTTGCAAACGTTAAAAGCAGATAAATCATGCATCATACTGCAACTTTTCTATGAGGAACTTTCCTGATTGTGATGCTTAAAAAAAACACAATTACAGGCTATTCAACACTGAAAAAGACTGTCATGTATATTTACTGGTAATGTTTTAACACTATCCATGATAAATTATTTTGAAACATTAATTCATCAAAAAAAGGCTTTTTATAAGTATGAAGAAACAGTTATTATACAATGTGACTTCCTATTGTTTGGAATATAATTCTCAAAAGTTCAAGACAAAACAAAGGGGCTGTGGCTAACTATGTCAAAGTGTGGACTATTTTATCTCACAAAAAATGGAAGAATAAAAAGTAAAGCAAACAAAAACCTAAATAACAACACCACAAACATAACACAACACAAAGCTAACATCATTGTATAATAGCAATAACCCACGGCTGGGTGTGGGTAATGCTGGATTTACCCACGGTTGGCTTTTTCGCCCTCGTGACCAAACCATGCCAACCGTGGGTAAATCCAGCATTACCCACGGGTTATTGCTATATTAATAATATAATAACAGTATCATTTGCAATCACAGTATACCTAAACAGTAAAAATCAGAGGAAAAAATAAAATATAAATCAAAATAAATCTACTCTTACCAAAGAGTTGCACAGTAAATCACAGATCAACACTGGATGGCTTCAGATACTGTCTAGAATAGATGGTGTTGCAGTTATCTAACATCTTGCTGTAGACATCATACATTTACTGGATGCTAAACTTGTTAAAGAACAGGATAGAACTCAATGGGCTGATTTGTATTTTTGGCCTGTATGCTTGCTTTGGCATTGTTGTGCTGATTAATAATTCTAATATTCAGATATTGGATGTTATTTTTGATATTCCTGGTCAGCTTTTAGTCACAGATGTCAGGATATGCAAATACACATGGTTGTCTTA
The DNA here is from genome assembly GCF_019279795.1 of Protopterus annectens. NCBI lineage: Eukaryota > Metazoa > Chordata > Ceratodontiformes > Protopteridae > Protopterus > Protopterus annectens. The sequence continues at coordinate 495,495,610 of NC_056731.1, forward strand.
AGAAATAAATTGATTATGTCTTATCATTTTTTGGATGAAAGACATAGGGGAACTATACAGATGACTTTTTTGATCATGTGCCATTTGGATTAAGCTAGGTGATGGCACCTCTGTTTTTAGAAAGTAGAAGTGAGCAACAATATATATCGGTATATGTGAATATTTGAATATTTTTCTACATGAAAGGTGGTGGGCTTTATTTCTATCATATTTTGATGAGATAATTTTATACTGGTTGGACTGCAGGGTGGAAAGCCTGTAAATTAAGATATACTAAGTTCTACACAAAAATAGAAAGAGACTCACCCAAGAGGTTAAGGTAATTCTCTACTCCTTTACATGATTATTGATGGTATTTGGAAGATTAAGAGTTTTAATTATGTGTGGGACTTATATGAGAGATGCATAAGTTAAAAATGAGGGATTTACTTCGGCAACAAAGATACTTTTTTGGACAGCTGTAAGGAAACGGTGCAATCATGGATAGCCTGTATGGTTGCCAGATTATCTGAGAATTGTGTGAAAGTGGTTTTGTCATGGGAAGATGCTGAAGAGAAAGGGTAGGGAGAAATCTTGACTTCTGTAGAAGATTTTATTAATCAATATGAAGATTTGGTACACCAAGTTGTGCGATTTTTGGCATTCCTCATATAGTAGTAATTTGTTAGAACATCGTATTTCTTTGGAAAAAATGGAGTCTGTTATTTATTTACATAAGGAGGGTAGTATTCCAAGATATGATGATTTTAGTTATAAATTTATAAAATGTTTTTTGATTAAATGAAACAGATTTTTGTTATGCTGAATGAGTGGCTTGAGGGTGTTTTGCAGGATGAAAACATATGTGTAGCTTGTAACAAAATATTGATGAAAATGTTACAACTGTGATTTTCAGCAGTTTTACATGAAGTGATGTTTGCAGTGATGTATGTGATAAAAGGTAAGAATGTCAAAGTGTTATTATTGACAGTTAAGGAGTTTGTTTATAGTATTAGTTGTGGTGACATTATGGGTTAGTGGGATAAAAGGTGATATATCTAAAGCTTTAGATAATGTTTTCCATGACTACCTATGGCTTAAGAAAACATGATTTCATTGATGAAAGGAATTTTATGATCATATGTGGGTTAGAATTCTAGTTAATAGATATGAATGGCAGAAAATCAGGATGGAAAAGGGAGTTTGTAAGAGATGTCTAATGAGCAACATTCATTTTCCTTTAGTTATTAATGCTGTCGCTTTAATGGTTGAACTTAGGTTGTCAGACACTAGACTTACTTATAACAGAAGCGTGAAGACATCAGTTGTGTTCAGTTATAGAGATGATTTTGTCTTGTCAGTTAACAGTAATGTCTGGGTGATAGAGACAACTGCCATTTGTCAAAGTACATCTACTTTTATTTGTCTTGTGGTTGAGTGTCCAAAAATGTGAAGGATATGATGACATCCATCTGGTGGGAGAGATTTCCTTTTCTAGCAGTATGATTAATATATTAGGCATTTCTTTTTGGATATGGCTGATAGTTTTGAAACACTGGGTCATAGGTGTTATTATTAAAAACTGTTAGGAACATTGCAGAATCCTTGAAACATTTTTGATTGTCTATTGCTAATAAAGTGTACTTACTGAATTGTGTAATTTTAGGTATATTATCCTGTCTTTGGAGGGCTTTACATGTTATCTGGTAAACTGGATAAAACCATTTTGGAAATATTTGTCGACTTCTTGGGGGTTCTAGACCAACCCTGTGAAGAGGAAGGGATATTTATAATAAAATGAGGGGCTTGGCATTGCTTAACCTTGTGGTTAATTTATTTGGGGGGGTTAAAAAAAATTTTCAGGGTTCCTTAAGACATTTGAGGGAAGATTTTGAAAGTTAAACATGGCAGTATTTGTCTGATGCTGTGGAGGAGAAGAGGAACTGTTTGGCTTTGCGGGGAAAGCTTTATGATTACTATCAGAAAAGTATTTATGGCAAGTTACAACACATAAATCACCCAATAAACAAAATCAGTTGTAGTACCTAAACTTTATTATTTTTATCCAAGGGAATTTCCAGATGAGGTTATGACCATACATAGAAGACATAACATTCATACCTCTCAAGTTTACCTCATTATGAGGAACGTACCTCATTTGGGGTCTTAAAAAGCTCATATTCCTCAAAGTTCCTCAAAGTTCCACATTGAAAGAGTCTGTCACACATTCAGTGTTAGGAATTTTTTAAAGTGAAATCCATGGTAAATAGAAATTAATCATATTAATTCATTAAAGGATCTTCTTTATAAGTAAAACCAGCATATTTTAACCATCCTATGACCTTCCTAGTTGAAGTTGTTAGTAAGCCATTAGTATGTGTTCCACATTTTGCCCATTTGCTCCACATTATGAAGGTGAGTGTTCCTCATTTTGGGGATGGAAGGTTGAGAGGTATGATAACAATAAATTCCATTATCATACAGCTTGTAGCAGAAGGCATTTACCTGGTTTCTTTGAGATGGAAAGCACTCCAGGGAGCTGAAACTTTGGTTATTTATTGGCTAGTGGCATAGGTGTCAGCTTACAAGCTTTTACACAAACCTCAGTAACACTTTTCATATGTTTCAACTGTATCCAGAGTCATCCTGGCTAAGAAAAGAATATTTATTGATTTACTGCACTTGTACTTTTGTTATATTGTGATTGCTACTGTTTTTGAGCATTTTTAAAACAGTTATTTAATTTTGTGGCAAAAATAGTCATTTTCTTGTTTGTTAGCATTTCTAGTTCTGATTGCATCTAAATCATCTTTGAGAAGGGTGAACTAACCAGGGACATAGCTGTTTGGTAGCTGTTTATTGTTTAATCTGCACTTGAGAGCTACATTTGCTGTGCTTTTACATTAAAACATTCCAGGATCATCCAGCTTGTGGCAAAACATGTTTACCTGGTTTTCTCTTAGATTGTAAGCACTCCAGAGAGTTATATATTAGCAGGAGGGTATAGCAGTCAGTTTTCAAGCCTTTTCCCCTGCTATAAATTGGCCAAATTTGTGCAGAGCCACCTACTCTGCAGGCATAGTTTGCAGTGCTCTGTTTAGTAGCAAACACCTAGGCAGCAAAATTTCCTTGTAAGAATTAGATCTGAAACCCATTAAACAATGTAGCATTGCATAGAATTAAGCTTAGAGCTTAATATTAATATTAGAGCTTAGAGCTTGTGCATATAACAGCACTACTGTATCCTAGCAGTATATACCACCTTGCCGTTAACCTCAGAAACAGATTTGCATACTGAGTAGCAATACCATATCCTAGCATTATATAACATATTGGCCTTAACTCCAGAATCTACCCTAGGAGACCTCTGTTAAAATGCAATCCTTTTAAATAGCCCATCCTATTGCAGGACTGGACAACATGGATATGCAATTTCTTAATGTCTCTGTGGCCAGCTTGGTAGATTTGGGCATCCTAAGGCAATGTAGCACTTGGCTCATGTTCTCTGACAACCAATTAATCATTGATAAAAATAGCATAGCATATGAGAGATGTAAATACACAATTTCCTTGGAGGCAAAAAATCTTGTAAACAAACAAGGTTATCAAGAATACACACACTACATCCATCACACACATCGCTCACCATGCACACAAATTGTCTTATGCTGAGGCACTTAAAAGAAACATTCACAAATCTCAAAGACCTCCAAAGCTGCCTAACTGAAGCACTGCTCCTCAGCAATCATTAAAACACACCAAAAGTAACACAAAACATCTCACATAAACTTACACCCAGTGGTCCCCCAACAGCAAAGCCCATAAGCAAGAATATACTTTTCCTAACAGTCCAGTCATCAGGGGCTCCATCATGCAACCCACAGATGCCCCACTCAGCAGGTTAGACAAGCAGAAATAATGGTTAGTTGCCTATCTGGAGCCAGGATCCACAATATCACTCACACACTTAAGTCATTGCACCCTGGCCTATCAGCATGGGAGGACATGGTCAACAGGCCATATTGCTTTGTCAGTGATGGATGGCACCTGTCCCCTGGGCTTTTTGATAATAGCTAAAACTTCATCCACTCCCTTAGAGTCCTTTTTTACGCAATGCAAAAAATGACAAAACTGCCAACATACTGAACAAGTCTCCAAGTAACCTTAAGGTGTTACTGCTCAAAAAACTCCACGCCCTTCAAGCACTCCTCACTCTGAGGAAGGAAGATGTCTGTGCTGTGACACAGACTTGGTTTGAAGTTGTAGAAAGCACTCCAGCGGTTAGACCAAGAAAAGCACAGACTGGGGTCAAAGGTGGAAGTGTCTTGCTCTACATTGGCAACAAATGGTTAACTATCAGATGTCCGAATGGCAAGCGATCGAGCATGGGTTAGTTGAAAGACAGTTTTTCAGGAGGCAGAATGCCAAACCAGGTAACATCGATTACACTACAGCGAATGGGTAGCGTATTTCAATTATCTGAGTTCGGCATTCTGAGTGGAGATCGTGGTACAGTGAGGAACAGGGAATTAACCCATTTCCTCACTGTAGTATGATCTCAGAGTTGGTATATATAATTTGCGGGGGTGGGTGGGTGGGGGGCATAGTGAAGTAAATGTACCATTCACTGTAGAGTGTAATGGTATGCTAGAGTGCATAGAATGGGTGACTGATGTCACCTTCTGCTATGTCGAATACATCAAGCTATGGGTGTCGTATTCAGTTTCAATCTGGCTGCTCTATTGATGATCCGTATTCAGCATTTCAGGTCAACATTTTGATCAGTCAACTGATGCATTTTCAGACATACGATAGTAAACCGCAACAAACATACCTCCAAGTTAAACAGGATGATACCATTTCCAAGGCACTATAGATAAGGTCTATCACTATATCATGGCTGGCTTCTGATTACCATCTATGACCCTACAGTCTCATAACTCTTACCTAGTCCTACTAGAGGTGCTCACCATCCAACCAAACACCTTATTCATGGGTGACTTTACCTACCCCTCTATAGACTGGAGAACTTAGATTGCCTCAAACTCACAGGCACAATGCTTACTGAACTTTATTAACAAAACACCCTGTAACAGATAGTGTACACTCCAATCAGAGGATCAAACATGCTAAATCCGTTACCCCCATTGTCACATCCTCATGTCTGAGGTTGGATTGCTAAGCTGCCTCCTTTGAAGTAAAAATCAGTCAAGAAAACCAAGCTAAACCAGTAACAGTTAGGAACTATTCTAAGGTAACCTGCATCATTCAAGCCTCCCATTAACCCCAAGAACACAGCTACATATGCAGAATTATGCAGTGTCCCTATACAAACACGTGAATGGCTACACAGATGCTGCCTTACTGACAAGAAGTAAACCCAAGACAACCAAACACTAAAGTAAAAACTAAAACAGACTCCACTAGTAGAATTCTCATCTAAACAGGGTATATAAAAAAAGAAGAAACTCTAGGCCAAAATCAGGAAGAGCAACTCCCTTAAGACAAGTGTTATCTTATACAACTAAGCAAGAAATTAAAAGGTCTAATTAAGTCCAACAATGCAGTGAGCTGAACTGGTGGTGAACAGTAAGTACCACCTTCACTGATCAGGGTGACATAGCAAATCTACTGGATGATAAATTCAGCTCAAAATTCTGCTGAGAGGGCATCTTTGCCTGGCTTACAAGGCTCCCTCAGACACAGCCCTGATGGATCTCCTGCACATGCACAAAACAAACAGAACCAGAAACACTAGATCCAGGGATCTGAACTTCACTTGTAACATAAACAGAATGTGCTGGGACAGATATGTGCCCCAAATGTTCCCTGTGCTATGGAACTCACTCCTCATTCATGTAAAACAGAGTTTATCCCTGACCCTATGTCCCTTTTGGACAGAGGCCATCAGTAAGAAAAGTATTATTCTAACAACCCCCCCCACTATAAATACCTTAGTTACCTCTCCACTAACATAGCATCATCATCAGCAGCCCCCTTTTTCCCATTTTCTATATAGGGTTGGGATATTGTGTTAACTGTTGGCATCTCTCTTGATTCAGTGCCACCCTCATGCTTTCTTCATCACTGAAGCCTGCCTGTGGCAGCACTTCTTTCACACAATCCATCCACTTCTTTTCTGAATGTCCTTGTTTCCTCTTATCTTCTTCACATCTGTCCCAAAGCTTCTTCACCAGATTGTCTTCTGCTTTTCTGCATGTGTCTGAACCACCATAATCTGTTCTCTTTGATCTTTTCTGCAATTGGAGCTACTTTGGCTACTGCTCTAATGTCTTAATTTTTTCTTGTGTCCCACAGTGTACATCCTACCACCCTTCTCAGGCATTTCATTTACCTCAACTCTAGCATCTTTATCTGCTCTATCTTTACTGCCCAGGTTTCTGTACCATACAGTAGTACTGGTTGCATCGCTGTCTTGTACACCTTTTCAGCTTCTTAGGCATTCTTCTGTCATAGACTATACCTCAGATGCTATGCCAGTTGGCTGCAGCCCCTCTGATTCTAGCTATGACCTCTTCAGTCAGACTTCTCCTCAACCACCCTCAAAGATACTTGAAGCTATTTACCTGTTCCACTATCTTCCCTTCTACCTCAGTTCTCAGCTTTATCTGATGTCCTCAATTTGCTGCTATTACCACTGTTTTGTCTGTGCTTAGTTTCATCCCATGTGCCTTCAGTTTTGCATTCCATTCCCCTACCCTTTGCTGAAGTTCTTGCTCAGAGTCTGCCTGCAATGCCACATTGCCTGCATACAGTAACTTTGCTGATCTGTCTCCTCCAACCTGTTTGCTAATGTAGTCCATCACCAGTGGGCTGAAAACTGAACCCTGGTGTACACCCACTCCCACTGGGGACCCCTCTATGAGGCCAAACACTGTTCGTACTTGAGTCATTGAGTCCTTGTACATAGCCTGCAGTAATTCTACTAATGTTTCTGGGACTTAAAACCACCGCAGTACCGCCCAGATCAACTCTCTTGGCACCTTGTCATATGCTTTCTCCAAGTCTAGGAATGCCTATTTGGACTCTTTCCTCATCTCTAGCTTCTTCTCAACTGTCTGTCTCACTGCAGACATCGGGTCAGTTGTGATGCTTCCTGATCTGAATCCAAACTGCTTACATCTTACATTCTACTGCTCTGCATATCCGTTTATTAATCACTCTCTCTCCAGAACTTTCATGCAATGTGAAAGGAGGCTGATACCTCTGTACTGTCCACAGTTGTATATGTCCCCTTTCTTCTTGTAGACTAGCATGAGAATGCTTATTCTCTAGTCATCTGGGATATGCCTTTCTCTCCACACTGCTATGAGGAGTACCCTCAGAAGCCATTTCTCCCCATCTCACCCAGCATCTTTATCATATCTGCCGTGACCTCATCTGATCCTGCTGCTTTCCCTGATTTCTTTTCCTTAGTGCTGTTCTTACTTCTTATTCTAGGGTGAGATCCTCTTCTTCTCTCATTGTAGGCTGTTTCTGGGGTAGTTCAGTTTCTGTGGAGTTTACTTCCACCTGCCTTTGATGTCCTGTGGATTGGTGAGCAGGTTGCTGCTGGCATGACTTATGAAGGGTGTCTGACTGTTTTTGTTATCTTTCTCTCTTTACCTTGCAACCTGATATAGCTTCTTGTGAAATCTTGGAAAGTGAGAGGATGCCTGAGGACTGGAGAAAAAGTGCTTTGGTGCCAATTTTTAAGAATAAGGGTGATGTGCAGAGCTGCAGTAACTACAGAGGGATTAAAACTGATCAGTCACAGCATGAAGTTATGGGAAAGAGTAGTGGAAGCTAGGTTAAGAAGGGAGGTGATGATTAGTGATCAGCAGTATGGTTTCATGCCGGGAAAGAGCACTACAGATGCCATGTTTGCTCTGAGAGTGTTGATGGAGAAGTACAGAGAATGTCAGAAGGAGTTGCATTGTGTTTTTGTAGACTTAGAGAAAGTGTATGACAGGGTGCCTAGAGAGGAGTTGTGGTATTGTATAAGGAAGTCGGGAGTGTCAGAGAAGTATGTAAGAGTGGTACAGGATATGTACGAGGGTAGTGTGACAGCAGTAAGGTCTGCGGTGGGAGTGACAGATGCATTTAAGGTGGAGGTGGGATTACATCAAGGATCAGCTCTGAGCCCTTTCTTGTTTGCAATGGTGATGGACAGGTTGACAGACTAGATCAGACAGGAGTCCCTGTGGACTATGATGTTTGCAGATGACATTGCGATCTATAGTGAGAGTAGGGAACAGGTGGAGGAGACCCTGGAGAGATGGAGGTATGCTCTAGAGAGAAGAGGAGTGAAGGTCAGCAGGACTAAGACAGATTATATGTGTGTGAATGAGAGGGAGGATAGAGGAATGGTGAGGATGCAAGGAGTAGAGGTGGTGAAAGTGGATGAGTTTAAATACTTGGGATCAACAGTTCAGAGTAATGGTGAATGTGGAAGAGAGGTGATGAAGAGAGTACAGGCAAGGTGGAGTGGGTGAAGAAGAGTGTCAGGAGTGATTTGTGACAGACGAGTACCAGTAAGAGTGAAAGGGAAGGTCTACAAGAGGATAGTTAGACCAGCTATGTTATAGGGGATGGAGACAGTGGCATTGACAAAAAGGCAGGAGTCAGAGCTTGACGTGGCAGAGTTGAAGATGTTAAGATTCGCACTGGGTGTGATGAGGATGGACAGGATTAGGAATAAGTATATTAGAGGGTCAGCCCAGGTTGGAAGGTTTGGAGACAAAGCCAGAGAGGCAAGATTACATTGGTTTGGACATGTGCTGAGGAGGGATGCTGAGTATATTGGGAAAAAGATGCTAAGGATGAAGCTACCAGGTAACAGGAAAAGAGGAAGGCCTAAGATAAGGTTTATGGATGTGGTGAGAGAGGACATGCAGGTGGCTGGTGTGACAGAGCAAGATGCAGAGGACAGGAAGAAATGGAAACAGATGATCCACTGTGGTGACCCCTAACGGGAACAGCTAAAAGATGATGATGATGATATACCACCTACTGAGCCACTTTGCAGAAGATACTAGAGTGCCTCTGATGCCATATTCTTTCCTATTGCAACTTCTTTATTATACCATGACCCCCCCAAAATGTGCACGCTGATTGGCCAGCGTGCCCGTTGTAAATCGAAATATACTAATGGAAAAAGGTCCGGTTGCCCGGACTTTTTTCCATTAGTATAACTCGGTTTTTAAAACACTGTCTCGCTATGTTAAAAGGGTTTAACATAGCGAGACAGCTTTAAAATAAGCAACGGAGATCTCCGTTGCTTATTTAAAACTGTCTCGCTATGTTAAACCCATTTAACATAGCGAGGCAGTGTTTTAAAAAAAAGCAACGGAGAAAGCAAGATCTCTGTTGCTTTTTTTTTGTGTCTCGCTATGTTAAATGAGTTTAACATAGCGAGACAGTTTTAAAATAAGCAACGGAGATGTCCGTTGCTTATTTTAAAACTGTCTCGCTATGTTAAACTCATTTAACATAGCGAGACACTAAAAAACAGCAATGGAGATCTTGCTTTCTCCGTTGCTTTTGCCCATAGCTCTGATGTACTGCGCAGGCGCGCAGTACATCAAAACTGCCGCGGATGCCAGATATCTGCGGAAGGGCAGTAAACAGGCATTATACTATGCCATTATTTAAGAAAAGTAACAGTTTCTTTTCTTAAATAATGTCATGGTATAATAGCAATAACCCATTTCTGGGTGTGGGTAATGCTAAATTTACCCACGGTTGGCTTTTGGTCCGGGCCGCTCGGGACCAAACCACGCCAACCGTTGGTAAATTTAGCATTACCCACACCCAGGCGTGGGTTATTGCTATATTAGCTTCTTTGTTAGCCAACCAGTATTCCTTCCTAGCTTGGTTGGTCTTTTCTATTTCCCTTTTTTTGCTGCACTCCTTTCTTTTGATGACTTTCTGGACTTCTGCATCACCACCAGCTTTCCTTATGTAACTTATTTCCATATCTGGCTTGGCACATATCTGTTCTGTAGTCCTCACATTTGCTATTTTGAGGTGCTGCCATTCTTCTTCAACTCCACCTATTTCCTCCTCTTCTTGGGGTACTAGAGCCCTGAGTAATTCCTTGAACTGTTGTACTTTCTCTCCACTCAACTTCCAGGTCTTCAGCCTGGTCTCTGTTTACCTTAGAGCCTTCTCTCACCACTGTTTGCAGCTGATTGTAGCAACCAATGGATTATGCTGTAGGCTGTTTCACTGGGAATGACTTTGCAAATATTAGATTCTACCCCAGTGTCTTTTCCATAGTAGGAGGAAGTCTACCTGAGTTGCATGTTGGCTACTCTTTTATGTGATGTTGTGATTGTCTGTATCTCTGAATCATGTGTTAGCTACTAACAACCCATTTGCCAGACAAAAGTCTAGAATGGCTTCTCCTTCTTTATTCCTATTGCTCCACCCATATTGGCCCAGGCAGTCCTTATATCCTGTTTGTCTGTACTGATATGTGCATTCAAGTCACCCATTATCGACACCAATTCATGTTGTCCTGCTTTATCTAGTAGGTCCTGCAACTGCTGTTTGAATGCAGTCTTTTCCTCACTATCACAACCCTGTTGTGGGGCACAGGCTGAGATTATGAATACTGCCCTATTATTACATTGGAGTCTGATTGTCATGAGTCTGTCACTAATTCTAATGATATCCTTCACTGCCTTCTGAAGTATCTCTCTCACCACAATTCCTACACCATTTCTAGCCTGTTCACCCTCCTGTGTAGTAAACTCTGGAGCCCAAGCCAAGTGGCTTTGCTGCATTGCCTTTCCATCTTGTCTCTTGGATACATAGAATGTCCAGCCTCCTCAGTATCATCATGTTATCCACTTCCAAGCTGCATCCTGTCAGTGAAGCTACATTAAGTGTGGCAATTCTCAGTTCATGTTTGGTAGGTTGATTCTTTTTATGTCCAGCTTTTGCAGAACAGAGCTATCCCAGGCAACCCAGGCTGGTCAACTAGACACAGGCTGACAAGTAGCTTATTGACTGATAGACTTTATGGCGGGCACACACTGTCTAATAGGGGCACATATACCCCTCCCACTGTTAACATGGGTCCCTGATATAGGTTGGAGTAGGCCAGATCCTCAACCAACTTACCACCGGTAACTACCCATGCCCATTTTGGCGACATTAGTCAACATGACCAACTCATCTAGAGCCATATTTTTACACCATCAAATGGTTAGCCCTGCCATGGCGCACAGTCTGTGATCCATGTTCTACTATCTTGAGGATACTGCACACCACAGTAGATGCCCATAGCGGTTGGTCTGTACAACTCTTCCCCCTATAGGGCACCATGTAGAGTCTGTGCTGCTGCATACAGCTCCATTCATTGGTGAGTTTGATATGGAAAAATGCATGTTTTTCAGAGGTGAGAGGGACCCCACATAGACACAGGGAGAACATACCAACTCCAAGCAAGTATTGGTCAGAGGTCTGGATACATCCTTGTACTTTGTGCATGGGAGGCGAAGACCTTAACCATTATGCCAGTACCTGGACCCCAAATTTAGATGCCCATGATATTTGGAACCCAAATGGCTAGGTGTGTGCAGCTAAGCTTACAAGGGCCCTAGTGGTTTTTAGCCTAGTAACAACCTATGAACCTATTCACCAATGTGAATATGAAGGGACGTTCTTTGAAGTTGGCAATACCTATATTATATGATAAGGGATCTATGCAGTATAAGCAAAAGAAAGAGAGGTCATGCCATGTCTATTGGAGAAGAAAGCACTGAGCATTTTTTGTCTTGCACAATGGACAGATATGTGCACTGAAAGATTTGTGTGCTATGGAACTCACTCTTTCTTGGGCCCAATTGTTCTGGAAGAAAATTGCATGGCTTCGCAAGACAATGGGCTCTTCTGTTTTAGCAGTGGATATTGCCTTATATGGGGTGAATAAACCTGTTAAAAGTGAAGATATTAATGAAGTACACAGGATCATATTCATATGTGTATGGCAGTTATGGAAGGTTCACTGAAATGATGTTTCATGTAATCAGAAATGAGACGCCCCCTTATCCTGGCAAATGTTAGATGTTAGTTAAGGAAATTTCATTGGCTGTAGAGTGGAGTGTGCAACTGTATGGATTCCATGGGCTGCATATATACACTGACTATAGTATATCTATTGTCCAGTTTCTCAGTATTTTTATAAACTCCCCTACTCTTTTGAATACTTGCCATAGGTGTGTGCATAATGTTGCAAAGATGGCTGGGGTGCCTTCTATGCGTAGTCTGCATGTCCTCCCTGTGGTCGCGTGGGTTTCCTCTGGGTGCTCCGGTTTCCTCCCATATCCCGAAGACATGCTGTAGGTGGATTGGACACTCTAATCTGGCCCTAAGTGTGAGTGCGTGCGTGTATGTGCCTTCTGTGGAAGGTTGGGCGCCGGGCTGACAACTCTACACTGTAAAATTCCACTGCCAATCATGAGTGGACAGATAATCCGCTGTGGCGACCCCTAACTGGGAAAAGCCGAAAGAAGAAGAAGAAGTATGAAATCCAGTTAGGAAAAGGATGACTTGCTGACAGTGTATAGCAAAAGATGCAAAGTTATTTATTTATATATTTCTGTTTGCTAACTGGGGTAGAGCACTGATCTCCATGGTTCTTTTTCAGTCTCAGCCCAGAAGCACTGTCTAGTTAAATGACTTTTTCAAAGTCACACAGTTAGGATAGGCAAATGGAGACTGAAGGAATCAAACCCTGCACCACAGTAAGTCATAGCTCATACCCTTAATTCTCTGTAGCAATGTAATAAATCACAGTTTCTTGCATTTTTGCTGTGAATTGGTTTATGTTGTCTCATACCTCTTAGTATTGTTATTTTTAAACAATGCATTTTTTTTTCTAAATGATATTAAGCTCTCTAGCAATCCACAGCAAGAAAACTAAACTGCAAGGTAAAACTGAATAGCCTGTCAGCCATCCTTGCGCTAACAATGCAAAGCCATCTGAAATTAAACACATTATAAGACAATGATCTTTTTCACATACTTGTTTAATGCCTTAAGTTTAGTTATTAGACAGTTTTCCTGCCTTTCATTGTTCTATTGATAGTGTTTTATATGATGCAACCTATTGATAGTGTTTTATATGATGCAACCACATAATCCCAGAAGTCATTTGCTGTTGTATCGCATGACCCCACGTTTTTTCACATGCATTTCTTACTAAACTTATGATTAAATTATAATTCAAAATGTCAGATAAGTCAAAAGAGTTTTTTGATAATTTATCACAATTACTTTCTACAGAATCAAAACTGTTATACACATTGCATTTACCTTGAACTTCTACAACTGTGACAGAGTAAAAAATGTAGCAATAAGTTTGTAAAGAGGGAATTTAAAAGCAATGAGGATCTTAGCCAATTGTCTCAGAAAAGAAAATGTAAGAAATGAACTAATATTTCTGTATCTCATATTCTGCTCAGCTAAACTTCAGAATTACACTTGAAAGTGTAAAGCTACTTTTTCACCTCAACCCTCATGTTTACTTGCAGCGATCCCATACGATAGCAATAAAATGTATGCTTTTCTATTTCTGTAATGGTTATTTAAATACTTCTTCAAAAAGCAAAATAGGCAAGAAATCATTTAGATTGCATTTCTGCTAAGCAGAAGAAAAACAATCAAATAAATCATTAAACGATAAGCTACTCTTTTATGTTTTATTTTGGGGGGGCTTAAATAAATACAACAATTGCAGCTGTTGAAAAATACATGAAAATGTGTCACATTCCTTTCATGGCTTTATGGTACACTACTCAATAAACTGAAAGTATGAAGCAAAATTGCTTCCTACAGAATATGTGGAATATCCACTTTAAATGGTATTGAATCACAATAAATCCTCTCTGCACTGCTTCTGATGTATCCATGACCTTGAACTTTTGAGATTTGCTATGCTTGGTTAGGCAATAATATTTCCTTTAATGTTATATCATTTAAAAAGACATTTTATACCTTTAAAATCTTACACTGAATTGTCATATATGAAAAATCACAACTCTAGTGATGAACCGTGACTGACCTTTTTGAAATATGTGCTTGTTCTCAGGTTTAAGTATATTCATCACATTTAAATATTCTGTTAGAAAAGTATATTCTTGGAGGCTATCATTCATAAATATGTGTGCTTTGTGTCCTCAAAGGCAACCAGTATGCCATTCTAATACAATGAAAAAAATGCAGAATTCAAACAACCAGTATTCATTTGATTAAGAAACCAGATCCAACAGTTCAGAAGCTATGCACAGTTACATGCTTTTTGTTAAAATGCTGCAGATCAGACTCAGCAGGTGGGATAATTTTCCAGTATTTTACTCTACTGCTTATATAATGCTGAATGGACACAAATAATATAATTATTTTATGGTCTTTCAATTAGACGATCATAGGAAATACTATGCAACTAAATCCTGTGACTGTTTACAGCTAGCTGCCAGTCTAGCCAGGTGTAAATCTATGAAACCCCATCCAATCATCCAGTTCCCATTTGAAGGAAGATAATTTATCACATTGTTTAATTTGCAATGGGAGACTATTCTAGAGTTGGCAAGTTGCTACATAATGAACCTGTGTCTTCACTGTGTTTTATTGATTTGCTGATGCAATTATATCACTGATTCTGCTATTTATGGGACTGTTTGATTTATGGAGCTACAAGAGATCCACGACCTCTGGGTCTTTAATGGCATGGAAGGCAAGGCATACAAGTTACTCAATAAAGGCGCAGCATTAGTCAGTGCTGTTCATGCCTTGGGAAAAGTGTGATGAAGTGGCAATTTGAGCTTGAAATTATTTGGTTGGTGGAAGAATTTCTTTAGGAGCCCACTGCCACCAATGGGAGGCAGTATTCAAGATGAGCTAGAAAAATGCCTTTTCCTATAACATTTTGGTTCATCAAGAGAGGAAATTATAGATTTTGGTAGTCCCAAAATGGAAGGAGTTTATCTTTTTCTGTGTATTATTGATATGTTAATAGAAATTAAGGAAGCGGTCTAGCTAAATGCCAAGGTATGCTAAAGGGTTAACTTGTCCAATGGTGCTGTTACAGTGGCTGTGAATAAGCAAAGTATTAGGAGGTTTTTACTAGACAGGTTTTTACTAGCTTTGGGGGACCCCTTAACACATAGGAGTGAAGGGCAAGATGCTGCTGTTAAATAGCTCTGAGAAATTCTAGTTGACAAGGTAATTTTGGAATAAGGGAATTGTGTCAGGGCTGATACCAATTGCAGTGAGATGGTCAGTTAAGACTGCGTGATCAAGCAGACCAAAACCTCTAGTAAGATAAAAGATGGCTCCGGTAAGGGGGCCTTTATCCATTGTTACAAAGACATGGTTTGTTAGGGTCCAAAGTGCCCCGGAAGTGCTGTGACCAGACAAGAATATATATTGTTTGGAAGAGAGAAAACAGTATTGAGTGATGTACTAAGAAAGATGAGTATAAACAAGTTTTTTTAAGATTTTGGCAAAAGGTAGGCAGGATAAAGATAGGATGGCATTCAATGGTGATAGAAGGGTTAGTTTTTTTTCTTTCTTTTTTTTAGGGATTTAGGGGTTTGACTATTGCTGTTTTCCATATATTGTACATAATGTTTTGTGAAATACATGGGTTGCAAATGTGTAGCAGAAGTATGACAATGTACTCCCTGCAATGGAATATGAACCATGGAAAATAGTTGTCCCAGCTGGGGAGTCAAGTCTTAAGTCATCAAGAAGAGATAAAATGACTTTGGCTTTGATCTTTTTAAATTAGGACATTGGAGTATAAGGTGGCAGGGAGGGCATTGTAGAAGGGAGAGCATATTACTGGAACCAGTGACTGAAGGACTGGAAAGTGATGGCTAATGTCTGAGGCAGAGAGAAAAAAATGAGTCAGAGTCAGAATTAGGAACATTATGAACTGTTAACTGATTTATTCAGCCCAGATTTTTTTTAGGGGTCTTAAGAGAGTAAGAAAACAAATTTAATACATTCTAGCGACTCGGCATATACTGCCTTCAATGGAATATAGAATGGTTTAAGTGCTTTTAAGAGCCCAACAACTCCATTTGACACTGAGGATGGTGAGGATGTTAAATTCCAAAAAAGGTGGGTGTTGGCAGCCCATAAATACTCTATGGAATGGATTTAAATTTTGGTGGAAAGGGACTTGCTAAACCAATTCAGGTTGAAAGATGAAATATCCACCATTTGTGAACAACTGACTAATAATTCTTCAAATAACAAACTTGAACATTTTTTGGATGATATCACTGCAGCATTGATGGAATCTGAACAACAAATTTTAGCCATAAAGAAAAGGAAACTTCTAAGGGATTTAGGAGATTACAAGAAAGGCTCTGCTTTTTTGTGGAAAACACATCAGAAACCACATCATAAAGATTTTTGCCTAAATGTTTTGTAGTCACTGTTTGTTAGTCCCATTTGCTTTTCTCATTTTACCTATGTTACTATTGTACTGTTGCTTTATTACTTTATTTTACTTGTTTGCTTTTGTTATATTGTTATTCTTATGCTTGGAGCTTTTCTCCCCAGGCCTCTACTGAAAATGGACATGTATCCAGTTAGACTAGCCCGGTCAACAAATGTAAAATAAAATAAATAAAATAAAATGTACGTTTTAAAGTTCCAGAGGGCGCAGACAAACCGGAGGGGAATGTTGGTGTTCTTTTGGACTATGCAGATGAATCTACTGACTGGGAGAGTGATATTGTAGACTATCCTGGTTTGCCGGCAGCACAGGAACCACAATATATGAATAAGACATTTTGTGACAATAAAGGAAATTATGACAACAAAAAAACGGGGGAGAGGTTCCTCTGAATCGTACAAGGAGGGTTATGGGCAAAAACAGAGAATTACTACATATCCACAGCAGCAGTATTCAAGGTACAAGAAATTTAAAAGAAGTTGATTATGGGGGTATTATGGACTCTGGTTAAGTTGTTAATTTATCGGGCTATGCCCTAAATGCTTATGAAATTGCTGTATTGAATTTGGGCCTTAAATTTGTCCCTACAGTTATACTGAGATTGTACATAACTTATGGCTAAATTTTTTTAAGCCCTAACTTTGAGAGGATTTCTGTCTCTACACACTGAGCAGAGTGGAGGGGGGGCATTGACTACAACTCTGATCTGAGATATATAAGTATCCTGTTTTTTTTGGATTATTTATACTGATTATTGTTTCTAGCAATTTATATATAGCACTTTTTATTGCCTGCTCTATAGTTTTTAGTGCATTTTATTGCTATTAACTAATCTGCATGGCTAACTGATTTGTTTGCAGTTAAAATCATTCTGTAGAGTCTCTTTGCTCCTTTATCTGTTTAAAAACTTTCATTTTGTGGCTTTCTGTAGTGTTTACTGTCTAAAGAGTGTTGGCTAATAGCTTTAGTATTGTCCTAGTTCAGATTTGCTGGCTCTGGGCCTGTTTGTCTCTACAGTGATTGTTCAAAGCACATGAACAGGCCATCTTGAATTAGCAGAAGCCTTTCTTTACCTTGGCTAGATTGTGTTAATTGGCTGCTGGCTAGTGGGGGCTCATAGATCTCAACCGACTAAGCACTCATAGTCTAGGCAATTTTCCACTGAGCAATTCACATGATTTTTTAAACAATACCTCTCAAGTGTTCATTATAAGGAAAATTCCTCACTTTGAGTCTTAAAATGTCCATATTCCTTGAAGTTCCTCATTGAAAGAGTCAGTTACACAATCAGTTTTAAATTTTTTTAACAGATATTCACAGAAAATACATACCTGTAGGTATAAAGTAACTCATTTTTGCCATCCTGTGAGCTCCTAGCTGAAGTTATTAGCAAGCTCTTCTGCCCTACTACAGACAGTGAGGAAGGAGAACTCAAGGTGCACCCATGTAAACATAAAACATTTAAACTGCGAGAATACCCCCACCACTAAATGCACAGCATCTGTTACAAAGACATGCATCTGGAACATTTCTCCTCGTACCTCCGCTGAATATTGGCTCATTTCAAGTCGGACTTTCCTGGTAAACAAATGTTAAATAAAAATAAAATAAAACAGCAGATGATTCCCCTATCCTTTACATCACTAATACACTGTAGCACACAAAAGACCTAACTGATATTCATGGTAAATAATACTGAATTGTATTACTCAGCAAAATAACTTAATATTTTTTTTTTTATTATGTGACCTTCTAGTTGAAGATATTAGTAAACTGTTCTCCCTTCATACGTAGAGTGTAAACATTGGAGACAGAAAAAAAAAACTGATAGAATGTCCCTACCCCCTCTAAAAAACTACTAAGCTGACAGACTTTGCCTACCCCAAACCAAATGTACTGCAGAAACTCAGCTATCCTGTAGAACACAAACTAACAATATACAAAAGCCCTACATACTGGATAATACATGGCACCCACTATAATATAAACCACAAAGTACAAAATAACAGTCTGGAAAGAAACTTGATAGTTTTGTCAAGGATTCCAAAGACTGTTAGTCAAGATAGCATTATAAAGTTTAAAGACTTGATGTAAAATTGTATGACATTGGTAAAGTTTGTATTACAAAAAGAAAAGAAAGAAAATTATATAGGCATTGAAATTTTGGGGTGCATGTCGATGCTGAACAGTTTGGTTGTAAAATGAACTTTTTAACTTGAGTAAAGTAATATTTAAAATTCTTGGTATTTTTGTCTTTTTATAACCTCATTATATTAACTTTATCTAGAATTTATGAACAAAGAAGTGAAGAGGTATGAAGGAAAACGAGTTATATGAGAGTATAAATTAGATGCCATCAGAGTAAATTAATGCAAAATGCACATTAGCACAAGAAAGCCACAGAAGTCACCCCTCCGCTAACCATACCACACACACACAAACACACACACAGACACACACACACACACACACACACACACACACACACACACACACACACACACACACACACACACACAGTTTTCTTTTTTTTAATAATTAGCATCCGTCTTTACTAGTAAAGTATGGTACATGGATGGTCTGACTGGGGTCTCTAAGCACTGGACCCCCCACTAACTTGCAATACAAATCTTCAATGGACCCACTGTTTCCTTCTTCCTTCCCACAAGTTGCTGTTGCCCAGATCTGGGCACATTCTGCCAGGTTGAAGTAAGGTGGATGCAGACTATAGCCAGTGATCCTATCACCGTTTCGAGAAAGCTCTTGACTGCCTACCAGTGTCCAAAGCAACAGCTTGAAAAGTTAAATCTGCCAAAAAAGCATCTAAAATACCGTAGTCCCTCTCTTAATCCCAGTGAAAGCTCTCCTCATGTCTCTGCACTTAGCACCGCACCTCACTTCACAATGTGCATGCACTGTAAACTAATCCCTGCGCTGGTGCCTTACATCCACAAAGAAAAGTAAAGTGCTTCCAGCAATACATCTCAGAGGCATGAAAACTGTCACCTGGAAGTCTCTCACTGATTTCCACTTCTCCTAGTTGGATCACTTTGCATCAGTAATCAATCTCTGATTGGCTCATATTACCTGCATGCTGTTTTTGCAGTATATGAGCCAATCAGAATGTGCAAAGCGGAACCAACACTCCTAATGCAGAACCGCAGAACTTTGTGAGTTCTGTGCCTTAAATGCGGTGCTTTCTGCATAATCCGGAGCACTTGGCAGCTCGGTGGGGGCTGGTTCTTTTGTGCTTTTTTTAAAAAAAAAGTTGTCTAAGGTTGTATCTTCGGGTGTCTAAGCCCTAACTTTGAGAGGATTTCTGTCTATACACACTGAGCAGAGTGGAGGAAGGAGGTTGACTACAACTCTGATCTGAGATATATAAGTATCCTGTTTTTTTTAATTATTTATACCGATTATTGTTTCTAGCAATTTTTTTTTTCTCAAAAATTTCTTTATTGATTTATAGAATATCACAAAACATCAAACATCAAGACAATGCACATATAGTCATTTAGGAGTTGATTGAGGTTATACAACTTGTAAAGAACATTTCAACTCATGAAAGTGAGAGAAAATAAAAACCAAACATTATGTACAATATATACAAATGGTAACCAAAGTGCCAAAGATGAAATAATATTATAAACATATGAAAAAGAGAAATAAGAGGGTGAATGAATCCCACACTATACGAAGATAAAAAAGTATAGGATCTATTAGTCATAATTAATAATAGAAAGGACCTTCTCCAAAACTTTATTATTTAAAGCCCTGTTTTTGGGACTTTTCAACAAAGTATTTTGTGCTGAAATGTACAAGTAAGCCATTGTTCTAAAGGCATTCCAATTCAATTTAATACGGTCAAGCCAATTTCTGGAAATGTAAAGTTTTATGAGAGAGCAAATAAATATGAACACATGTGCGTCTGATTTAGAAAGATGTAATATAGGTATGTGTAGAATTGCAGTTTCCCAGGATAAAGTGGACTTATGATAACCCATTTTCTGTAATCTTACTTTCAAGGAAGTCCAGAGTTTATGTGAATAATGGCAATACCAAAAAATATGTAAAAGGTCAGCTTTAGGATAGGAGCAACAAGAGCAAGAGGGAGAATTATTAGCATCAAATTTATTAAGTTTGGAGGGAGTATGATAAGCATTATTGTTTATCATCAGTTGGGTATAGATCAATTTCTTGAAAGGGGAGTGTTCCAGAGTGTTTCTAATGGCCAAGAGTTTTTGTTTCTCATTTAATTGAGAATTATGTTTGTCCCAGAAGTTGGAAAAGAGACATAATGAATCTTGTATAAATTTATTTAACAAGTTATAAGATTTTGACAACATTTTCTCAGGTAGCGATAATGTTCTAATGATAATTTCTAAGTTATTGAAATCATGCTCCCTTGGCATAGTGAGATCATATTTAGCCATAACCACATCTCTTAACTGACATAGGACTATAGTATATGTACTGTTAACATTCAGTGTATTTCGAAGATTAGCCAAGGACAAATCTTTATATTTCAAGAGATCCCAAACAATCAAATTTTTTATAAGGGGATAATTTGTTAGATTGAATGGTATACTATCCAACTTTAGGTTCTGATTCAGATGAAGTGGTCGTAGTACATGAAAAAAATGTATCAAAATTAATAAGTTTTAATAGCTCCTGAAATGCTTTGATCTTATGTATAAGGAAATTCGAGAATTTAAGAGTGTTCAAAATATCAATGGAGATGAATGGAATGGCAGCCGGGTTTATATTCTTGGATATGATATACCGATGCCATAATTTCACCCAAATTGGAGAATGATTGTAGTGAATATTATTCAATTTAGAAATGGAGAGTAGTTTGTTTGCCAAAACAATTAAATAATAGAGATACAAATTTGGCAATCCTAAACCACCCCTCTCTTTAGAGGTTGATAATTTAGAATAAGAAATCCTAACTGTTTTAGGGAACCACAAAAATTTAGCTAATTCTTTATTAACTTTATCAAAGAAAGATTTAGGAATGATTTGATCAGAAGAGTTGAATTGGTAAAGAAATTTGGGAAGAATATTCATTTTAATAATTGCTGCTTTGGAAAAAAGTGATAAATTGAGAAGTTCCCACCTACGCATGTCTAACATTATTGAAGTCCATATTTTATGCAAATTATTTTGAAATGAAGATAAGCTGTTATGAACCATATTAATACCCAAGTATTTAACACCATAAGTAATATGATAAAAGGAGTCTGGAAATAGATATGGTTTATGTGCCAAATGATTTGCAGGGAAAATATGAGTCTTTTGGGAATTGATGTGATATTCCGATGCTAGAGAAAATATATCAATGGAATTAATTATTTTTTTAAGATCTGTGACAGGAGTTTGAAAGTATATGACTAAATCATCCGCAAAGGCAGAGAAAAGTAAATTATTATTTAAAATCCTAGGAATCCTATGGCATCTGTTTTGTGCTATGTATAGAAGTAGAGGTTCTAAATACAAATTAAAAAGAAAGGGAGATAAAGGGCATCCCTGTCTCGTGCCTCTAGTAATCTTTATAGGGGGTGATGTGGAACCATTAATATACAATTTGGTAAAAGATTATTTGTAGAGAGTTTTGATTAAATTAATATATGCACTGGGAAAATTGAAGCAGGACATTGTTTGAAAAAGGAAATCCCAACTTACTCTATCGAATGCCTTAGATGCATCAAGAATTAATGCATATATTGGGTTATTGTCATTTTTTGTAAAATGAATGATGGATTCCAACAAGAGGGTGTTATCCCATGCATGTCTGTGAGACATAAAACCTGCCTGTTCTTGGGAGATAATTGAAGATATAACCATTTTCAGTCTATTAGCCAAAATAGAGGATAAGATCTTAATGTCTATATTGATTAATGAAATGGGGCTATAATTATGGGGGTCTGTTTAATCTTTGTTGTTTTTTTAAATTAATATAGTTTTTGAAGTGTTCCAATGGATATCTGATATGTCATTTATTTTGATGTAGTTATAAACTTTAACTAGGAAGGAAGCAATTACTGACTTAAAGGATTTATAGAATTCAGAAGTAAAACCATCAGGTCCTGGGGATTTACCAAGTTTAAGTCTGTCTATAGACTCAGTGATTTCAAGAAGACTTAGTGGGGCGGAAAGAATACTTTGCTGATTTTCATTCAAAATAGGAAATGTAATAGAACCTAGGAAACTGTTTATATGATAATTTACAAATGGTTTGGAAGTTTTGGAATATAAATCAGTATATAATAAAGTGAAAATTTGCATAATTTCCTTGTCTGTGCTGTGTAGTTGATTTTCGAATAGTATGGGTGATATTTTGGGCCTGACAGGATTATTTTTAATTATTCTAGCTAAGGTTTTTGAAGGAATTTGAGCCCATTCAGAGTAGGTGACTAATAATCTTTGCTCCTGTATTGAAAGATTATTTTGATGTAATAGAATCAGTTCTTTTTGGGAATCTATAATTTTTTATAAACAGCAGAATCTGAATTTAATCTGAATTGATTATCAAGAGATTGAATTTTTAGTTTTAACAAACTTTCTTTGTTATTGAATTGTTTTTTAAGGTATGAGGCCTTACCAATAAACATTCCCCTTAACCTTGCCTTACAAGCTGCCCACTGAATATCATAGGGAATATCTGTTGAATCTAAATTGTTTTCCATATCCTGAATTAGTCCTATACACAATTTACTAATTTCCTTATTCGAAAGCAAGTTGTTATTCATTGTCCAGCAATTCCGTTTAATTATATGAGCAAGCTTAAAATCTAGATTTAATTTTAATAAAATTCTAGAGTGATCTGAAAGAAATCTGGGATCAATAATAAAATCCATTAATAAATGTGAAAAAGAATTAGATATGAGAAAAAAAATCTAACCTTGACCAAGAATGATAACATTTTGAATAATATGTGTATATATCTTTTTTCTTTGAGTATTTGATAAGTTGTAAAGGATCGATAAGATTGTAATCCATTATTAAATCATCAAGAGCAAAAGATGCTTGATGGTTATATGAAGAGGAAGAACTAGATCGATCTATGTCAGGATTAATTACAGCATTCCAGTTTCCACCCACTACAACATAATGATCTTTGTAGGAGGAGAGGATATTATATATTTGTAAAATGAAAATATGTTGATGGTTACAAGGACCATAAAGATTTAGTACCAGAAGTGGTTTATCTAGATTGTGTATATTAGTAGTAAAGTAGCACCATCTTCCCTCTTTGTCATATTTTTCTTCGATAATAATCCCCTGAAATTTTTGTTTAATTATGATAGCCACCCCCCTGGAATTAGAAGTATCTCCAGAGGCTATTATTTTTTGGATCCACTTTTTATTTGTTCCTTTGTACCAATCCTCCCTAGGTATATGTGTTTCTTGCAAAAAACATATATTTGCTTGGGATTTATAAATTAAATGAAATAATAAAGATTTCTTATCTTTATTCTGGATCCCTTTTACATTCCAGGAGTCTATTATTAACAAATTAGTCATACGTCAATCTAAAGTCCATTAAGAAAAGTGGAGTAGGTCAAATAGTTTATATATAGAGAGAAAATGAAAGAGAAGAACAAACAAATCTTAATTTTTATAAGATGATAATTCTGAGTAGAGGTATACTTCAGCATAGGATTAACTTCAGTCTCAAAATCTTCCTTCATCCCTAACCCAGTGCCTACCCACCTTAACTTAACTAAAGAAGGAAGACAAAAAGACCAATACATAGGATGTAAGTACATGGTTACCATTATCACAAAATTGAGGAAACAGAATTTAAGTGAAGTCCTAAAAAGGACTAAAATCAAGTTATCAAGACTAAACATATTTACATAACTATCAAAATACAAGATGCCAGACAAACACATTCCCCATTCTTCTGTGTATTCACAGACTCCTGTGAAGGTAAATATGTATGTAATTAAATATACATAGAACTTGCTAAATCAACATTATGATAAGAAGTTGTAAAGAATAATAGTGAGACGAAAATATAATTAATAAAGCAATAAAATAACTAGACATTAATAATCATAAATATATGTGAAAAGGCTTAAATATATGTCTTAAGTTATATAGAATAAATGGAATTAAAAAAATAAAGTATCGTCCACTAGATATAAAATATAATGCTATATGTTAATAAACTATAAAAAACAGATACCACTAAGTAATCTTCCCCATCCTAGTCCAAAATTTAGTTTGTAAGGCTCTAATAGGTGTGAAAGCTTTTGATAATAAGAATACTAACTAGTCTAGTAGAAAGTTACAATATACATATAAAATCTCATTACTCCTACATTCTATACACCAATTGCTAATATATATAACCTATTATTATAGAAATAAATGAAAAAGTATTTATGAAAACATATAAATATTTGCTCTATTATGAGTATATTTTAAATTCAGGTTTATTTGAATCATGTCTATTGAAGTGTATAGCTAATGTTTCTAATAACCCTTAACATCTATGATATACTTTACAAATTCATATTGTGCAACATGACATTAATGTATATGAACTTGAGAACAAGTATTATTCTTTGTCATATAGTGATAGAACAGTGACCTCTACAAGACCCCCTGTTGGCAGGTCACCATTTCAGATTCAATGTGAGAAAAAATAGTGGCAATATAAAGTACTTTAACATTTATACACCAAAAGTGCCAGCTATAGTAAATACGATACTATAGAACCAAAACACTAGACATATTGACTGGCGAAATAAAGTCTTTCAGTAAATGAAGAGATCTGAAGTGTGTATTAGACATTTAGAAAGCCTGATTAACAGGCACAGAGCTAGCGATATTTTCGCACATCCGTAAGAAGCATCCTGATCACACAGAAGGCTTCCTGCCGCACACAGGTCTTCGGAGCCAATCTGAGTGAGAAAACATGCTAACATGCATGGAACCAAGCTGAATTGAGCAACAGCAGTCCATGATACTGAATATTTGCAATACTTGTCAGGAACCACTTCACGAAACCAGGAAACCATAAAATTGTGAATGGAAAACTAAAGGGAACAGACTATACTTTCCGATCACATCAAAAACAAGCAACCAAGCAGCAGGAAGCTCATCAGCAATCGGGAAGTCATTGAGTGGATAATCAGGACTCTAATCTCCTGTGAGTGGTAACATCATCCAGCAGGCAAACAAGAGGGAAAATGAATTGTGCCTGGGCACAGATTGCAAACAACAGAATTCTGACCAGGTTGGTAGCGCTGCATAAGCACGAGGGTTCCGATGACTTACTCTCCTTTCTGATTGAATGACATTTATGACTAGAGCTATATTACCACATAAACACTCTGAAATGAAGACACTCAGAAACCATAAAAGCACCATATACTACAATAAAGATGTTTAAAACAGTGGCAGCTAAATAAACTAATAAACGCAAATAGTACACATTATAAAACCAGAGTGTCTTTCTATGGTAAAGCTTATCATATAAACTGTTATTGAAGAGAATAAATAATGAAATGTAAGTTCACTAGTTGAAATTCAAAGTACTTACATTAGTTAGCAGAATTATTTATGAGTAACAGTGTCAGTAAGGACCTTGAATAATTTTAAAAAGATATCCTTTGCTTCTTGTGGTTCTGTAACAGTATAACTTCTGTCATTGTAGCTGAAAGAGAGTGTGTTTGGATATCTCATCCAAAATTTTATTCCCCTTTTTATCACAGTGGCGGATTTAGGCATGGGCGCAGGGGCGCGCGCTGCCCCCTTTTAAAACTTGTATATATTTTCCAGTCTTCAACTTACGATTTCTTTATTATGCTGTAAAAAAAACTCTGTTCTGTTGAAAACGGAAACTGTATGATCACCAAAACAGTACATTTTTTAGTATCAACTTCAGGTGCATTATTTTATTCACAGAGAATCCCTAGACTGTCACCACATGCGCCCAATACACTGGAGATGCGATTGGAGGCTGTAATCAGGTGATTTTTTTTTTTTTTTATAAAGATTCTCCTCCAATTGCTTCTCCCCTGTAGTTGAATTAGGCACGCTGATGAGACTATTGTGGGTGAAAAGCTGTAATTTGACTCGTGTATAAATAATCCCTGGTTCTGGTCGAACAAATATGTTTTGCAGAGTGTGCAGATTAACTCTGGAAAAAAAAAAAAAAACGTGTGACCACCTCGCTGAATGATTCCGCCCTAAGGTAATTATCATAATTTTTTTTTTTTTTTACTTACTGATTCAATGCGCCAAACAGTTGAGTACTGCGCTTTAAGCTAAAGAAGATATCCCTGAAAATTACTTGGGACAAATAAAAGGGTTTACTAACTACTGTGAAATATGATAGCATAAGGAGGTAGCCTGTTTAATGCTGGTTTGACTGTAATATGTTTGTATAAAAATAACGTTACCATTTCATTGGGGTAACAGTATTTGAAAGTTTTAACACGTATCTGTCAAGTGTTTGAGAAATTGTGGTAAGTCTACAGCAGTGCCTGCAGTTATGAAAAGATAATGGTAGAGTAGGTAGCTTTTGTAAATAGTGCACAACACTGCTTAGACTAAGTATATTTTTTAAAACGGAGGAAGTGGTGTGAGGTTTCACTTCATGCCTATTTTGTGAGAAGAACTTGGTGATGCCTTGTTACAGGTAATTAAGAAATAAGGCAGTTTTTTACTTTGAGTAAGCCCTCGATGTGCCTTAGTGGGTTTGTATGTAAGGGTTGCTCAACTTGAGTGACAGGATCGCGAGCAGCTGAATTGTTCAAAAGATTACAGTTCAATAATTGTACAAAAACATCTGATTCCTTGTATTCTAGTTTTCCTTTATCAAGGCATCATATCACAGAAGACCTGCGATTTTCCCAGAATTGGCTGTTGAATGGACAGCGACATGAAGACATTTTATAATAGACTAGTAAGGGTAACAACCCAGGTTCCATTAGGTACCTGCAGACGTTTCACTATAGTATGGATTGTTAATTGTAGCTTAAGTACAGTTTCTAGCAATGTTGTTTGACACACAACCTATTTAAAAAACATAAGTAGTTAAATAAAATATGTAGGTACCAAATGTGGTTAAAAGGAAGGGGCAAAAGTTCCACAAAGGTTTCATCTACTGAAAATGGGTGTCAACCTAGTGGGCATCCAAGTAATCAAAACATAAGTTAAATATATAGAATTCAAAAGAGACCTTGTAGGATAGCTGTCCCAAAGGATGATGCACATGAGGCATTTTGATAAGCTGCTTGTTTCAGGTTATAGCTAGACTTTGGCTCTGCCCTTGAAAAGTCTGTTAGAAACTTAGAAGACAGAAGTTCCTCTGTAGGGTGGTTTATGTAGCCTGTGGAAGACCTGCATTTGATTTTTTGTGGCTTAATGGTTAGGGTGTTTGTCTCACAAACACAAGCTGCATGGTTTGAGTCTCACAAGGGATGATTGCCTAGGCTTAAAATGGCTCACAAGGACAGTTAGCTTAGTACTAATCTATGAACCTATAGCCTTTTGAAGTGAGTCATATGTTTAGAATGTATGTATGATAAGGTATGGGTATGATAAGGAAGGAGTAATGAGAGAGAGAGAGAGGTAATATCTTTCCTTGACCTAAAAGGTTTACACCCAGTAAATAGTCTAGTTAGGCAAAAGTATTTCCTGACAACATTTGGTACTAGGTGGTCAGAGGATAGTTCATTGTCAATGAAAGTGTGTGGGTCCGTATAAACTGTGCCAGTTTTCAAAGGGTTGCATCTATGTGGTATGTGCATGCGTGTCTGTGTTTGGCAGAGGACAATGTATTGCAATTCTTGGTATTTAGCTTAAGGCTATGGTCCTTTGTACCATTTATTTGTATGTGTTAGATGATCCAGAAGAGTCTTGGAGCTGTAAGTTTGTAGTCATCTATAAATTTGGTCACTAAAGGTCCATAACATCTGCCTTAACATTAGAGAAGAAAACACCAAAGAGAAGTGGCACAAGGATTGATCCCTGTGGGAAATGGCTAGTAACGATACATTTTTCTGAGAGCATGCCCCCTATACTAATAGATTGGGTTCTTTCAGTGAGTCAGTTTGCAATCCACTGGGTTAAATACAGACTTGCTTCTAGTTTAATGAGCTTGTTTAGAATGACAGAATGTGAGTTTGTATCTGACATCTTTGCAAGGTTGAGGTAGGCAGTGTGCACTGATTTGCCTATATCCAGTGTGTCAGAAACTTGTGCAAGGAAGTTCAATAAGTTTAGGAGGCATGATCCACTTTTAACGAACCCAAACGTGTGTGTGTATGTACGTATGTATGTGTAATACATATATATATATATATATATATATATATATATATATATATATATATGTGTGTGTGTGTATGTAGCAAACTGCCTGCAAATTTTATTAACCAAATGCCAGGAGCCCAGATTTTTATTTTCAGAGGTGGCACATGTGACTTTATTTTTTCAGATAAACAGCTAACTATCCAATACACTAAGTTTATATTTATGCCAAGTCTATAAGTCTGTTAAAAATACGTATGTGGGAGATAGTATCAAAGGCTTTAGCCAGGTCAAGATAAGTTGTATAAACTCTATAGTCACTATGTGCTGGTTCAAAAACCTTTTCAAAGAAACGATCAAGGTTAAAGAGGTAGGAACTGCCTATAACAAAACTGAACTGGTGAGGATCCAGGTCTAAGAGTTTCCAATGTCTAAACTGATGAGGTCAGAAATGACATTTTCCATAGTCTTACAAATACAGTTAGAGAAGATAGCAAGTCTGCAATTGCCAGGACAGAAAGTTGGGCCACTTTTATTTAAGGGCATCACAATGGCTGTTTTTCAGGTTTTGAAGTACAGATAAGTTATATTTGACATGAATAATCATGTATCTTATGCAATCTGGTCCAATGCGTATGGTGTTTTTAGCTTTTAAGAGACAGACAGGACATGTTCTATAGTAATTACAAAGGTCTGTCTGCCACTGAGTCAACTTAGGAACATTTATTGATGTTTAGCTATCTCCTTGGGGTATGAGTGCATAGGGCCATTGTGGACAAGCTCAGAACATTGCTGAAAATTAAGTTTCTGATACAGTTAAAGAAGGATTTATAGTTACTGTTGGTTGTGGTAGCTATTTTAATTTTATATTTAGCCTTACATTTTCTGAATATGTACTTTAGTTTTTTTGCTAGCTCATTAAATTAATCTCTTTAAGTGGGTAGAACATGAGTTATTATAGGCCATAAGTGATTTGTTATTCCTGTTTAGTTTATTTGGATGGACATTTGACCAAGGAGGTTTGCATTTCATAGGTTATTAAGTGTTTACTAAGCTAATAACCGCAAGGACCTTTTTAAGCCTAGCCATGTATCCTAAATCTCTGACAAGTTCTGATACCCTTGGTAAGTCTATGCAGGGGCTTGGGAGTTGAAACATTTACAACCAGGGGCCTGGAAATGGAACCATTTACAGGTTGCCAGTGTCCTTTAGAGACATAGGTGCCAAACCAGGGATGAATATCCTGCTCCCCATCCAACTGTCCCGTTGCAATTCAATTGTGTTAGGGAGGAACTCTGCTTTGCATGGATGGGGAGCCTGTTCCAGAGATGGGGGTAGTCCCTGGGATACACACCTTCTCTCTAGTAGGTCCTATTTATATCACAGGCAAGGTTTACGACTTTAAGAATGGGTAATTTTGGTGTTGTTTGTTTTGTGGATACGCAGGAGGTCCATCAGAGTGGGGTCTGACAATGCCCTATATGCCAGGCATAGATCTTCTCTCAAAAGCCTGTAGGAGACAGAATACAGGGATATGCCCTTGAGGTGGTCGGCAAAGGACATTTTATGTATGCCCAGTATTCTTTTAGTGAGGAACCTCTGTGGACATAATTCCAGTTGTTGGATATGCCTGATTGGGGTCACTGTACCCAATAGGTATGATGAATGCTGACTACAGTGGAACAATGACTACCTTGGACTTAGATGTCATACCTTTGTTTATAAGTTGTGCATATGATAGTTACCAGGGGTGGATGACTTCCTAAAGGATACTTTATGCATTTCTTGGCATTTAGTTTTAGTCCATGACTCTGACACCAGTTGTTTGTCTATGTCAGCCCTTCCTGGAGAACATTTGTGCCAATGTGGGATTCAGTGACATCTAATTTGCAGTCCTCTGCAAATTTAGTCAGCCAGAGACCATTGACATTGGCCTTGACTTCAGAGAAGTAAATACCAAAAAGGAACAGTCCAATGACTGTCCCTGAGGGACTCCACTTGGGACTGGTCTCTTTGTAGAAGTAGACTGCCCAATTCTAACTTACTGGTCCTGTCTGTGAGCCAGTTGACTATCTATTGGGTGAAATATGGATTTGTACCTAACCTCTTGAGTTTGTCAACAATGCCCGAAAGGAGTATTATGTCAAATGCCTTGGCCAGGTCAAGGTAGGCAGTGTGAACCATTTTTCCCTCATCCATTGTTTTGGTGACCTTCTCAAAGAAGTCCACCATGCTGAATAGGCATGATCTGCCCTTGACAAATCCAGACTGGTTTGGGTCCAGTGTCTGGAGGTTTACTAGATCACAATTGATAATATTTGTGATAATTATTTCCATGGCTTTACCTATAAAACTAATGAGACTTATGGGTCTGTAGTTTACAGTGTCTGTAGATGGCCCACCTTTGTGCAGAGCGATGACTGTTGCTGTCCTCCATTCATGAGGCATGCAGCCGGTTTGGAGACTACAGTTAAATAGCAATTCCAGAGGGCCTAATAGGTCATGTTTCATGCTATTTAGATAGCATCCTGGGATATTGTGTGGTCCCATTGATGTAGTGTTCTTGGCCATAGAGACAGCATTAAGGACCCGTTTCCTGGTGATAGCAGGGGGAATTTATATTTGATATTTCCGGAGGGAAGGTTCCAAGGGGAGAGAGGAGTTGTTTAAACATGGTAATAGAGAGAAAAATAATCAAAAGTTCACATAATAGAAGAGATCACATTGCACATTGAAATTAACAGAAATACAAAAACAAAAAAATACCATCATACCTCTCAACTGTCCAGATTTTCACAGAATTTCCAGATTTTTGCCTCATATGTTTCATCTGTTCCTCATAAAATTTGTGGATTTCCGGCAAATCATTGAGGACTGATGTCACTAAATAATGACTTGAGTTTCAGACTTCAAATCCATCAGAAAATGTATATGCACAGAAAACCTTTTATTATATCAATTGTCTAAGTTTATAGGAGGAATATTTAAAAATTGTCCCTATTTTGGGCCTTTGTTCCCCCATTATTTTTGGCTTAGTCCAGATTTTGTATGTTAAGAAGTTGGGGGAGGTATTATACCAGCACTTCAGTTCATTGGATAATCAGTTCTTTTATGAACATATTCAGTTTCTCCATATTTATTAAACTACACAGACGCTGTAAAAACTTAGATTTTACTGGCCCAGGACACCTTTCAATTAGAATCCAGCAGGTGTGACTTTTCTTTCTCACTGTTATTGTTTCATTACATCTGTTCATTGATGTGATTTTTTTTTTATTTTTAAATGTGTGGTTGTTTTGATAATGTCTTTGCTGAAGTGCTGCTGCTGCTTTTTGCAATTTCTGTTACCTCAGGAGTTAGTCAAAAAAAAAAGAAAGAAAGAAAACATGTAATACTGTACTGCATTCAATTTAATTTGTTGACCTGGTTAGAGCCCTGATCTTAATGGACCGGTTTCAGTCTCAGCCTGGAGACTGTTCTTATACTCCTAATAGTTCTGTCATGCCAGATGAAATAAAATGTTAACTATTTAAATCAACTTGTCTACCAGTTGCAGTTCTCATCTTTAGCTGTATACAAATATTGAACATTGGTGGGAAAACTTATCTTGGAAAAAGTTTGATAATTGTTATAAACTACATTATAAACATAGCATAGAAGAAGTTGTTAAACTGCTGGAAAATAGCACATAAAATATTTATTCAATGTTTTAACCTGGTAACTCCAATGAATACAATACCTCTCAGCCTCAGACAATGAAGTCTGGACAAATACAAAAATAATCAGGGACTGAGGCCCACAAGTCATGGACAGATTTTAAGTGTTGCTCTTAAAAAGTGTGAATTTGCTAGAATTACAGGTTTTGCTTTAGTGTGTATCTGTTAAAGGATCTGAAATATGAAACTCAAATGTGATTTCAGCCCTCTGAATTGTCATAAAAAGCACAATTTTTTTGAGAATCAGATAAAAAATATGAGGCAAAAATTTGTACATTTTGCAAATTCTGGACAGTTGACAGGTATCAGGTACCTCCATATTTATACTTGTGCAAACACGCACACATACTTATCTACATTTTAAACATATATCTGTACATGTGCCTGTTTCTGCTACCACAACCACAGCAAAATCATGTGCAACTGAATGTAAACTGACGTCTTTCCACGCATGTTTTTGCAGATTCTTAAGGTGATCTTTTCACAACCACCAAACCCAGTGTCCCACTTTCCCATTTCTATTCCGATAGTCAGTTAACCAGACTGCGCCCCCCGTTTTGCAAATTCCTGGATCCGCCACTGTATCAGGTTTGCACAATATGGAGATAGCTTTTGTCTGTTAATTTTTATTTGTGGGGGTAAATCCTGTGAAAAAGTCAGCTTATGATTGTTCCATATGAGATGTTGTTTACTTTTGGCTGCTTCTAAAATACTTTGAGTGTCTTGGTAGTTTAGTAGTCTTGTGTAAATAATCCGAGGTGAAGTAGATTCTTGTCTGGCATGCAGGGCTCTGTGCGCTTTCAACAATTAAGTTGTTAGTGGTTGTCTCACAATTAAGTAATGCCTTGAATATTTGTTTAGTCACTGAGATTAAGTTCTGATTATCATACGATTCAGGTAATCCTCTAATTATTATATTATTTCTGCGAGACCTTGCCTCTAAATCCAATAATTTGGCTTGTATTTCTGCAAAGAGAGTATCTTTGGATTTTAGATCACGTTCAATAGAGTCTGCTCTTATTTCCATATCAAGATTTTTATTTTCAAGTAAGTCCATTCTATCATTTATTTGTTTTAGAGTTTTACCAAAGTCAGTAAATTGTTCAGAGAAACTCTGAATAGCACTTTGAATAGGCTGTAGTGCCATCTTCAAATCTTCTAAATAAAAAATAGAGTCACTTTTATCTTTATCACTTACTTTAATGTTCTCGGTAGATTGTTTGGTGGTTCTTAATCTCTTAGAGCCAGTGTCTTTTTCTGGAGAAAGCATAGGGGAGAATTTGGCCTTGGTTGTCTGCGTCTCCGTGGAGTCAGAGTTGCCAGCCATGCCCAGAATAGAGGTGTGAAAACAGGAATGTTGACACTGAGAAGAGCTTCTAGAATGCACGTGCCCAGAGACTGTTGAGGCCAAAAATACTCTGAAGTAAAATAATATAAAAGTTTCACTCTTTCAAAAAATGAATAATCCCAGAATGAAGAAGATGTATCAGAGATACTTTCTGTAGAAAAAACTGTGGAGAAATTTTGCTTAAAAGTTGTTAAAAATTGCAGGTAGCTAAAAAGCTGTGAGGAGCTCAGTGAATAGGGAGCAGTCTAGCCGGCGACCATCTTGGAATCTGTTTCTAGCAATTTATATATAGCACTTTTTATTGCCTGCTACATAGTTTTTAGTGCATTTTATTGCTATTAACTAATCTGCACAGGTAACTGATTTGTTTGCAGTTAAAAGCATTCTGTAGAGTCTCTTTGCTCCTTTATCTGTTTAAAAACTTTCATTTTCTGGCTTTCTGTAGTGTTTACTGTCTAAAGAGTGTAGGCTAATAGCTTTAGTATTGGTCCCCACCCTACCTCCCTGCTTGTGTCTTGTTGTTATACTTGGTGGCTTTGCAGTTGCCCGCCCCTACTGTAAATTTGATCTGGGACACTCCTCCCAGTCTAGTGTCATTAGCTCATTCTATCTAATACAGAGAGAACATCTGAAAAGGCCTTCTGTTTCTCCTTTTTTCCTTTCAAAAAAAAATTGCTTGAATCTCCTTGTGTTCTGACTGTGCTTCTCAAACAGTGCACTCCCTCGAGGCACTCCTTAAAATGGAGAACATCGATATCTGTGCAGTGACTGAGACCTGGTTCAAGGCTCCAGAGTCCACCCCTGCACTACCTGGCTATAACTCATACCACACTTTTCGGCCATGTAACCTGGACCGGAACACCAAAGGTGGAGGTGTGTCCATATTCATGAAGGATATCCACACCTCCAGGCTAGTTGTTCAGCATAATGCAGCCAAGGTTATCCAAATACAACTAACTCTGGGCAAAACTGCAATCCAAATTGTTGCTTGCTACAGATCACCCACCATGCCCCAGGATTCCCACTCCTCTTTTCTTGATGTACTGGAAAATATTAGGGTTCAACCAAGCACCCTAATAATAGGCGATTTCAACTACCCAACCATTAACTGGGAAAACTACACATGTACCAACTCCTTTGTGTAATGCTTTCTGGAATGCATAAATTCCAAAGCCCTGGATCAACTTATCCACACCCCCACCAGGGGCAACAATATCCTAGATCTAGTCATTACCAACATGAGTGACTGGTGTTCCACACCTGAAGTCAATGCCTCATTGGTCCGATCAGACCATAAGCTAATTACCCTAAATATTCACATCCTGCCCCCACCCCCATTAAGGAAACCATGATAAAAAATTTCTCCAAAGCCAACTTCATGCTTTTTAAGATAGAAATGGTAAACTTCATGACACCCATGCAGATGGACAATATAGTTACGACTACTGAATCCTACACAATTGCACTTTATAAGCACTTACTTGAGTGCATGGATCGTGCTATCCCAAACAGAACCAAGATGCTATCCTCCAAAAAAAGGAAGCCAATCTGGTGGTCCCCTGCCATAAACAAACTGTACAACAGAAGGAAGAAACTCTTGCAAAAGAGAGTTAAATCCCATGAGTGGTGGAGCTCCCTGGTCAGCCTCAGTAAGAAGCTGCGATCCCTGATAAAATCCTCCAAAGCTATTATGAAAACAAAATCACCACTGATTCTAAAGCTATGTCAAGAATCTCCAATGACAACACTCAGATCTGCTCTGAGTTACAGCACAATGGCACTAAATATACAGACCCAACTGATATTGCCAACATCCTGGCAGATAGGTTCAGTGCTAACTTTACCCCCGCCCCTCACCCCCTGGAGCCCACCTCTATACTAGAAGAATGCAAAGTTCCTGTAATCATGGCTGCAGAGGTAAAAACCACATTCTCCAAAGCCAAGAACACAGCATCCATGGGACCAGATAACATCCCAGGCTGCGTTCTCCAGGAACTACAGAATGAACTGGCACCCTACCTAAGTACCTTGTTCAATCATAGCCTCACCTCAGGCTTTGTGCCTGCTGAATGGTGCACAGCGATGATTATCCCACTCCACAAGGGGGGAGCCACCACGGACCCCAGGAACTACTGCTCCATTAGCCTGACGAGCCTGGTCTACAAGGCCAATGAACGTATCATCATGGAACTTATAAACAAAGACATTGGTAATCTCCAAACTCTGGACCCCACCCAGTTTGGGTTTGTAAAAGGCAGATCATGTCTCCTAAACCTGATAGACTTCTTTGAAGCAGTCACCAAAGCCGTAGACAAGGGTAAGGTGGTTCACACAGCCTATCTAGATCTTGCCAAGGCTTTCAACACCATCTTCCACTCTGGAATTATAGATAAACTCACTAAACTAGGTATAAATCCCTATGTCACAAGATGGGTTGCCAACTGGCTCACTGACAGAACCCACACTGTGAAAGTAGCAGACTCCAAATCCGACTTCAGACCATTGACAAGTGGAGTACCACTGGGTTCAGTCCTGGGTCCTCTCATGTTTGGTATCTACGTCTCTGAAGTACAGGCTAACACAGAAGGTCTTTGGCTAATGAAGTTCGCAGATGACTGCAAACTAGGAGCCATAATCAAAACTCCTAATGATGTGGACAGCCTACAAAAGGGCCTCACTGAGACAGATGCCTGGTGTCAAAGCCATGGCGTCAAGCTCAATGCCAAAAAGTGCATTGTCATCCCCTTTAGCAAAAACTCTGTACCCATGAACTACAACATAGGCGGTAGTATACTCAACACTGAAAGTATGATAAGAGACCTTAGGACACAGGTGGACAGTAGTCTCTTCTTTGATAATCACATCGCCACAGTAGTCAGGAAATCCTTCTACATGGCACACCTCATCACAAAAGGTTTCTCTTCCAGAAAAATGAGGTCATTGTTCCCCTCTACTCATCACTCATTAGACCCATTATAGAGTACAATGCCCCTTTTGGTATGTACCTCACAAGACTTCTACAACAACTGGAAAGGCCACAGAAATACATCACAAAGAGGATTACCGGCCTCAAACAGATGCCCTACACAGACCATCTCAAAAAACTCCAGCTTTACTCCGTCGCATATCACCTACTCAGAGGTGATCTCTACCTAACATACAAAGCTATGTCAAACCCAGAGCTGTTGGACATGCTCCACTTAAAGAAATCCTAATCCCTCCGAGCTACACGCTCTAGGGACCTAAACCTTGTCACCACAATAAACAGAACATGCCGGAGGGATAAATTCCTGTCCCAGAGACTTCCCATACTCTGGAATAAACTACCTATCTATATCAAACAAAGCTCCTCATTAGCACTCTTCAAGAAAAATCTTGATGATTGGATGGGAAATAGGAAATTCACCCCAGGGATCACCTCTGTAGCTCTACTCGACAGTGGCACAGGAAAATAATTTTCTTGGATGGCAAAATCCAATGTACCATTTTGGCTGGGCTTGTATAGGCCCCAGGGCTGATAGCCTAGTACCTACCTATGAACCTATGAATCTTAATATTGTGCAACTCAGGTGCTCTAGGTTGCACTTCATCTGAACTGTTTCTGTGTTTTAGCTGCTTTTCTGTATATATAGACTTTTCTGTATATGTAGACTAGCTACTTATTCTGCTGTATTACTGCCTCTAAAATCATTTTTCAGTTGTGCACTTGCCTTGCTTCATTTAAAAAGTTTTAAATTGCTAATTTTGTAGAGTTTTAATTGCATTTACTGTTTAGGACTACACACTCAAGTGTGTTAGCCTTTTCTGTGTTTATTTACTGTATTATTGCATTGTTTAGCCTGTTTAAAAAATAAAAATAAAAAATAAATAAATACTATCTTGTTTGCTTGTTTCCCACCTTTCCTAGCCAGTCCATATCCCAGGCTTTGCTTGTCTCAGGACTTTATTTTCTGTGCTCAGAGCTATCCAGACCTTGCTGTGGTAGAGGGAAGTCCTACTGCTTACCAGTGGGAGTGGTGAGCATTGTACCACCTATCTTACGCTAGAAGAGTGGTTTCCAACTCTGAAATTGTAATTGTATTAGCCTTTTTGGGCTGATTTCTATCCCTTTCAACTTTCTGGCTTAAAAACGCATGTGTTTGCACATTTTTCACATTGTGCAGCACTCCGAGGCTACAGTTAAAGTATTCCAGGTGCCAGAAAGTCTTCTCTTCAAATTTTCCATTAGAACTAGCTGGTTTCTCAGTAGTAGCACTAACATCTGAACCCTTGTGACTAGCACTTGCTCTAGAACCTGCTGGAAAGCACTAGGAAGCCTGAAACTGTTACAAGAAATCAACTCTCCTTGTCAATAAGGAGAAATTAATCATAAGCACTAAACAGCCTATAATTGCAAAGTACCTTGCAACAGTAATGGAAAACAGCTGTTATAATTTACAAAAAAGCACCTAAACAGGCATGTCCAAGGGTCAGCTTCTGGTGATTTCTCCTGTCCACCTGGTGAATCTGGGCATACTGTGGCAATGCGGCAACTGCCTCATGTACACAGACAATCCTCTCCTCCTACCAACCTACACTGCAACCTGCGAGAGATGCACTTACATAGCCAAACTGGAAGCAAAGCTCTCTCCGGCCAAGATTGTGCTAGACATCAAGAGGAGAAGGTTAACACCTGCACTACACCTCAAGCAACTCATAGCTCTTCAAAACTCACACCATCAACACTCACACATAGCAACACTAAACCCACATATGTGGAGGCCCTTAACATTAACCTCCCCAAGCAACAAGGACCTCCGAAGCTGAAACACAAACAAACACCAGTCACAACCAAAGTGACACATAGCTCACAACACCAGTGTGCCACCCAACAACAGCCCCTAAGGCAAGACAATGTACCCAACACTTTACTCATAGGTGACTCTATAGTCAGGCACACTGATGTCCCACTCACCAGGCTGAATAAGGAGAAAATTACAGTCAGCTGGCTGTCGGGTGCCAGGATCCGACCCATAACGCATGCACTCAAGTCACTCCACAACAAGTACAAATACAACTCTGTCATTGTCCATGCTGGAGTGAATGACTTGGGACGTACCTCCCTGGACTACATGAAAAGAGACATGGAAGAGCTCTTGGATCATGTGGCCCAGGCAGGTATGACCCTAGCCCTGAGTAGCATTCTGCCTTTGCCCAGAATGATACCACAGTATAAGGACAAAATGATTGACTTCAACAATTGGCTAAGCATATGGTGTCATTCAAAGGGGATCCAGTATCTGTCTGCCTGGGAAGACATGATCGATAAACCACGATGCTTTGCCAGAGATGGTCTACACCTGTCACCCCTGGGATTCAGGTTACTGACTAAACTCTTGCCACCCCTATAGTGCCTTTTTTAGGCAAGGTTCAAAGGATAAAACCACCACCGTAACAGATACAAGCATGCAAAATCTGAAGGTAATGCTACTCAATGCTAGAAGTCTAAACCTCAAAATGCACTCTCTCGAGGCACTCCTAAAAATGGAGAACATTGATATCTGTGCAGTAACTGAGACCTGGTTCAAGGCTCCAGAGAGCACCCCTGCAATACCAGGCGACAACTCTTACCACACTTTTCGGCCACAAAACCAAGACCGAAACACTAAAGGTGGAGGAGTGTCCATATTCACCAAGTATATTCACACCTCCAGGCTAGTTACCCAACACAATGCATCTGAAATTCTCCAGGTGCAACTAACACTAGGTAAGACTGCAATTGAAATTGTAGCTTGCTACAGATCCCCCACTATGCCCCATGATTCTCACTACACCTTTCTAACCATACTAGAAAATATTAAGATACAACCAAACACCCTAATACTGGGTGATTTCAATTACCCTGCCATTAACTGGGAAAACTACTTGGGTACCAACTCCTTTTCCCAACAATCTTGGAATTCATAAATTCCAACTCCCTGGATCAACTAAACCATTGTCCCACCAGGGGCTCCAATATCCTAGACCTGGCCATTACCAACATGGGAGATAGATGCTCCACACCAGTGGTCACCCCCTCATTGGTCAGGTCTGACCATAAGCAAATCAGCCTTGACATCCACGTCCCACTCCCACCCCCCAGTAAGGAAGCCTCATTAAAAAACTTCTCCAAAGCCAACTTCATGCTACTGAAATCAGAAGTGACAAACTTCATGACACCCATGCAGACGGGATCTGAAAGTTCAACTGCAGAATCCTACACTAAGGCACTGTACGAGCACATCCACTCGTGCATGAATCGTGCCATCCTAAATAGAACCAAGATGCTCTTCTCAAAAAAAAAAAGGAAGCCAATCTGGTGGTCCCCTGCTCTAAACAACAGAAGGAAGAAACTTGCAGAAAAGAGGAAAATCCCAGGATGCACAAAACTCCCTCACCAGCCTCAGTAAGCTGAGATCCCTCATAAAATCCCAAAATACCACTGTCGCTTGAACAATGTAGCAGCCAGACTGTGTTAAATAAATTTGTTTAATCAATTCTGGTACCTCGGCCTTCGCCTTCTCATGGATTAAATGTGATACACAATACAGTCCCTTGTAAATCATCCTGAAACAATTTACATAAGTAATTGATTTCAATAAAACAATTGAATATTTTTCTTCTTAAAGCCAAAACTACTTTTCCAAAAAACTTTTTTAAAAAACAACATGCATTATTTAGCATGTCCCAAATAAACCATCTCATAAATATAACAATGTTCATAAAAATAAAAAATATATATAAAATACTTTTATTATACAAGATTTATAAAGTTATAATTTTATACTTTTATAACTTTACATTTCTAAATTCATCCCATTAGGAAAAAGAGTATTATAATTTATAATAAATCTAGATTCCATTTCCAACAACCTATTATAAAAACCTGAATTGTTGTCACCCACATCATTTGGTTTACCTAGAACACAAAAAACTAGCCCATCAGAAAGTCCCCTGTGCTGTTCACAAAAATGACTGGCCACCGGACTTTCAAACCTCCTATTTCTGATGTCTCCCAAATGCTCGAGAATTCTGAGCTTGACTCTCCTTCTGGTCTGTCCAATATACCATTTCTGGGTTGCACAGTTGCACCCTATGATATAAACCACCCCAGAAGAGTTGCAATTGAAGAATTCCAAAGCATTATGTCTCACATTGTTAATTCTTGTTCCATCTAAATTCCTAACTCTAGCACAACCTTGCATCTCCCACACTGGTAAGGCCCTACCTTTCTATTCCTTGTTAACTTACTTCTAGTATTTAATATTTCCTTCAAATTTTGAAATCTACCATAGGAAAATGTTACTGTGTTAGGAAACAATTTTCCTGCCTTATCATCTCCAACAATGATAGGCCACAGTGACACTACTACTTTCCTTAAAATACTAGAAAAATCTGAAAATTTGTTAACAAAAAATACACTCTCCTCATATGCATCCCCTCTAACAATCAAAACCTGGTCCCTAGTTTCCTCTAAATAAGTTGTTTTATGTATAAGCCTTTTCCTATTTGAACCCCTCATTCCTAAATCATATTCAACATGCTCTCTAGCTGCCTTTATTATATTCTTAGAATAGCCTCTTGCATTAAGTTTTGTCTCAATTTTGTTAAATTCAATACTCATCCTATCCATTTCCGAGGTATTTGTCACAATTCGTTTAAACTCTCCTAATGGAAGGGAATTTTTGAGACAAATACTATGCATGCTAGATGCATGCAAAAAATTGTTGGCTGCTGTAGCCTTATGAAAAGGCTTATATTGCACTTTATTGTCAGATCCTACATAGAGTTCTATATCCAAAAACTGAATCCTGTGCCTGCCTACATTATAAGTAAAATCCAGGCCACATGGATTATCTTTTATTTCCAGAATAAAATCCTCAAAATCCCTCATAAAATCCTCAAAACCTAGTTACGAAAATAAAATTGCCAAAGATTCCAAAGACCACCACAAGGCATTCTATAGTTATGTCAAGAATCTAAATGGCAATGCTCAGGTCTTCTCTGAGCTACAACAGAATGGCATTAAATATACTGATCCCAAGAATATTGCCAATATCCTGGCAGATCGATTTAGTGCCAACTACACCCCCTTCTCACCCCCTAAAGGGCCCATCTCAATACCAAAAGATTGCCAAATTCCGGTAATCATGGCCACACAGGTAGAAACCGCACTGTCCAAAGCTAAGAATACAGCATCCATGGGACTAGATGACATCCCAGGCTATGTACTATATGAACTGCAAAATGAACTGGCACCTCACCTATGTGTCATGTTTAATCATAGCCTCACCTAAGGCTTCATGCCCACTGAGTGGCGCATAGCTACAGTTATCCTACTCCACAAGGGGGGATCCACCTTGGATCCTGGGAACTACCATCCCATTTGTCTGACAAGCCTAATCTGCAAGGGCATGGAAGGCATTATCATGGAACTTATAAACAAAGACATTGGCAACCTTCAAACACTGGACCCTACCCAGTTTGGGTTTGTGAAGGGCCGATCTTGTCTCCTGAATCTGACTGACTTCTTCAAATCAGTCTCAAGAGCTGTGGATGAGGGTAAGGCGGTCCACACAGCCTATCTGGACCTCTCCAAGGCCATTGACACCATCCCCCACTCTGGAATTATAGATAAACTTACTAAACTGGGCATAAATCCCTATGTCATTTGATGGGTTGCCAACTGGCTTACTGACAGAACCCAGACTGTAAAAGTAGCCGACTCCAAATCCAGCTCCAGACAAGAGACAAGTGGAGTACCTCAGGATTCAGTCCTGAGACCACTCTTGTTTGGCATCTGCTTCTCTGAAGTACAGGCCAACACTAAGGGACTCTGGCTAATAAAGTTCGCAGATGACATCAAACTGGGAGCCATTATTGAACCCCAAATGATGTGAATATTCTAAAAAGGGGCCTTACAGAAACAGATGCCTGGTGCCAGAGCCATGGGCTCAAGCTTAATGCCAAGAAATGCATAGTTATCCCCTTTGGAAAAAAAACATGTACCCATGAATTACCACATAGGTGGCAGTATACTAAACATTGAAAGTGTGATGAGAGACTTAGGGACACAGGTGAACAGTGGTCTCACTTTCGATAAGCACATCGCCACAACAGTCAGGAAATCCTTTTATGTGGCACACCTCATCACTAAGGGCTTTTCATCCAGAAAAAAATGAGGTCATTGTCCCACTGTACTCATCCCTCATTAGACCCATTATAGACTATAATGCCCTGTTTGGTATGTACCTCACAAGACATCTGCAACAGCTGGAAAGGCTACAGAAATACTTCACTAAAAGAATCACAGGCCTAAAGCAGATGCCATATGCTGACCTTCTAAAAAAACTCCAGCTATACTCTGTGGCATATCGTCTACTCAGAGGCGAACTCTGATTAACATACAAGGCCATGTCATACTCTGAGCTTTTGGACATGCTCCACTTAAAGAAATCCCAATTCCTCAGCCACACGGTCCAGGGATCTAAACCTTGTCATCACAATGAAGAAAACATGCTGGAGGGACAAGTTCCTGATACAGAGACTTCCCATACTCTGGAATAT
This sequence comes from Protopterus annectens, assembly GCF_019279795.1. Taxonomy (NCBI): domain Eukaryota; kingdom Metazoa; phylum Chordata; order Ceratodontiformes; family Protopteridae; genus Protopterus; species Protopterus annectens. Next base: position 495,538,991 of record NC_056731.1, read on the forward strand.
ACTGTCCATACATGTCAAGCAGAGTGCCTCCTTGGCCCTCTTCAAAAGGAACCTTGATGATTGGATAGGAGATAGGAAATTCAACCAGGGGATCATGTCAATCACCCTGCTAGACAGGGGTCCAGAGAAGTAAATATTGTGGGAAGAAATATCCAGGGAATTGTTATGGCTAGGCTTGTATAGGCCCTAGGGCCGAAAGCCTAGTACCAACCTATGAACCTATGAACCTAAGAAGGACATATTCTGTTTGGTCAGAAAATTGCATTTATGGAATTTTTTTAATATTGATTTGACTAAAGAAAATGACAACCAAGGTATATTTGAGAGTTCGGATGACACAGATACTAGTTTTCATTCCTGTTATTCAGAATTGGATGAACTGGGTGAAATTAATGTCTGTTGTAAGTTAGATACAGATAAAGTACCTTATAAATCACAGTTTATGCCACCTTTCAAGCATGAGGGTGTCCAGCAGTTTTCTGTTATGGTTACATGTGCAGTTGAAAATATTTTTACTGAGTTTGAAAAACACAAAAATCAAGTGAAGTATAATTTAACCAAGAATGAATGGGATGCTTTATGTAAATTGAGTAATAAGAAAGAAATTATTTTTAAACCAGCTGATAAAGGTAATAAGTTGGTTATGCTTCATTGCGAACATTATCTAAATATTTGCTATGAACATCTCAATGACACAAATGTATATAAAGTAGTTAATATTGAATGTTACCAACAAGCGCTTGTGAATTATAATGAATTGTTGATGAAAGACAACAGATTAGGATATTTTTCACAAGCTGATATTGAGAAAAAGTTGGACACGACAGGTTGTGAAATGGCAACCTTTTATTGCTTGCCGAAGTTACATAAACACATGACTGACCCCCCTGGGTAGACATATAGTGTCAGCCTGTAAGTATTTTATAAATAAAATAGGCATTTTTTTACATAATTATTTGTTGAAAATAGTCAAAAAACAAATATCATATATACAAGATACGTTTGACTTTTTGAAGAAAATAAAAGATATCCAATGGGAAAAAACATGTTTTGGTTAGTGACTGATGCCAAAAGCCTCTATACCAATATTAAACATAAATATGGTATAGAGGCATTAAGACATGCATTGGATGATAGTCTGGTATCTATGTATATTGTAGAACAAATAGATTTTTGTTTAAAACATATTTTTTTTTAATTTAATGGTACCTTGTATCATCAGTTACAAGGTACAGCCATGGGTGCTCCATATGCACTCATGTATGCATATATTATGATGGGCTTGTTGGAAAATGAATATCTGTATAGAGATTAATTCTTTATTAGGTATGTCCTTCATTACTATAGACACATAGACAATCTTATTTTTTTATGTAACAGCGGTAGAAGTCAAGTGGATACATATATGGAGAAACTTAATAATAACAGGTTTGGTTTGATGTTTGAAATTTCAGCCTGTGGCCAACAGGTAGTTTTTTAGATCTAAATTTAAAAAGGATAGATGGTAGAGATATCTCTACCTCTATACAGAGGAAATTCGAGGATACAAATTATTTTCTCCATGGTTCCAGTTTCCATCCTCCGCACTTACTGAAATCACTAACCTATGGTGAATTTATGAGAATAAAACGTCTTTGTAATAGTGAAAATGATTTGGCAATAGAATATAATAGAACCTTAATGATGTTTACAAATAGGGGTTATGAAGAAAATCTTGTAAGAGCAGCACTTGACAAGGTCAAGATAAAAAATAAGCTATATAATAATAGAAGTGCTAATATGAATAATATACAACCCCTTATGGAACAAAAGAAACTGTATATGGTTATGACTTATGATTTACTGAGTGATATGGCAGTCCCAATTATTAAGCAATATTGGGGCTATCTCTTGAAATTTAAGGAATTTGTTGGTTTATGTTCTAAACCAATATTTTCTTTTAAGAAGGGACGCAGTATAAAAGACAGATTAGTACATAGTAGGTTTCAAATTCCAAGTCTTAGCATATCAAATGGCTTATATGTTTTAGGCATGACTCCTTGTGGAAAATGTATCTCTTATGTGACGCTGAATTTTCAATATATTAATGGACGGAAATTTAAAGTTTTATCAGATTTATCAAATTTTTGTTGTACTACTGAATGTGTTATATATGCATTGAAGTGCCCGTGTAACAAGTTTTATATAGAGGAAAGCATAAGGGCTTTCAAATCTCGTTTACAAGAACACATTAAAGATATAAAAAATTGTAAATATGAAAGCCCGGTTGCACAACATTTTTTAAAGTATCCTAATAGAAATCCAGAAGGTTTACAGGGCACTATTTTAGAACATATAGAAAAAAAGTAGTTATTATGATGTTAAAAGCAAGCTTCTATATAAAGAGGCTTTGCTTATTTTAAAGTTTGGCACTTTAAATCCTGATGGTATGAATGTTTCCTGTAATTGGAAAGTTTTAATATGATTTAATTGTTTAATTAATTGTTTAACTGTAGTAATGACTTGTATATAAGGTGTGATTTATAAGAGTTCTATATTCCATTGAAAGCAGTATATGCGGAGGCACTAGAACGTATTAAATTTGTCTTTTTTACTCCTGGACTGGATTGTTGTATTTACTTATCTAACGTTCTTGCAGTTTGTGTGGTTTGCAATCTTAACAAGAGATGACTGATATGTTCACATATGATGGCTCTTATGCTGTGTAATTGTTTGCTTGGACAGATTTTTGACTATGGTGAAAAATGCTGTTGAGTAGACGGAGTAGGTTTGGACTGGATATCCAGGTGTGTCAAGCTTTATCTCTAAGTGACAGCAAGGCTTTGAGCTCATAGGTGAGCCAGCTGTTTTTTGTTTTGAGACTTATAGACGTGTTATTTGGAAGAATGTGTCTTGACTATTAGAGAGAAGTTGGGTAAAGAGCTGGGCAGAGTTATTTGGGCTGTAGAAGGAGGCATAAGTCAATTTTAGTTTAAAGTGATTTGCAAACGTTTCTCTATAAATTAAATATATTATATAAATTTGATGAGTCAAGTGTCGTAATGCATTTTCCAGCCTGCCCTTTCTCACTTTATTGGGATATTTCTTAAAAAAAGACTTCATAAACTTTTTATTAAATGATGCCCCCCCCAAAAAAAAATGTAGCTTTCTAGTGATGATATTATCATAGGGTAATATGAGCGATGTCCATAGACTTTAATGGGGTACCTTTGCACATGCACAGTCATGCTCCCATTAAAGTTTATAGACGCAACAGATGCTTGCCTATGCCTATGTCACTAAGGTTAAACTTCTTTGTTTTTCCTTAGCGCCATTAGTACAAGGAAACTATAATTTTTAAAACTAATTTTGTATAGAAATGGAATGACCAAAATGTTTCCTAATGGAGAAAGTGGTATTCCACAGTTAATGCACTGTATGGTGTAGTGCTAAGGTATGTTTAAAAACATCAGCAAATTTATTTATTTTTTATTTATTATTTATTTTACATTTGTTGACCGGGCTAGTCTAACTGGATACATGTCCATTTTCAGTAGAGGCCCGGGGAGAAAAGTTTCACTACAAGTTATATACTTTAACTTGAAGAATGTTAGTTTGAGGTTTATGGTGGAAAGTAATGGTGTTAGGGAAAATTTTATTAAACCAGTGATGACTACCAAAACTTATAAGGCACCGATTACTGAGGATGGGAGGCTGCACAGAACTACAAGAAATTAGTGAGGGATTGTTTTTATTAGATCAAGCAGTGAAAGAAGTGATGAAGTGATGAGGAAGGACCGGGTCTAGTGGGTTCAGTGTTAAGATACGTGAATTTAAACTCATTCAGTAGTTCTAGTATGCTGTTTCGGAAGGACCAAAGGAAACCTTGTTTGAAGTCACAGAAAAGCATGATATTTTTGGTGTTATTGGCAGAGGAAGCTATGTCCTGGAGTAGGGTTTTGAGATTTATTAAGGATAATGGTGGAGGGAGATAGGCTATAGCACAATGAAATGGGGAGTTATTAGGAGAGGGAATTTTGATGAGTACTAGTTAAGTTGAGAATCAGAGATAGCATTATTTTGAGGAAGTAGATGAATATTGACATCCGATTTAAAGAGAAGGATAATCCCCCCACCTTGCTTAAGACCAGGTCTGGCATTGAGGAAATAGTCATAGTAAGGGAATAAATGATGCATGGGGGGATTATTTAGTTTAAGCCAAGATTTTGTGAAAGTAATGAGGAGAGGGCTGTGAATATATAAAAGTGTTAAGCTGGTCAGTTGGGTTATGAATACTTTAAACATTAATGAGGAAGCAAAAGATGGAGTTTGGGCTATAACTGTACACATACTAATGTTACAGTGGAAAAAAATATGTATATATATATATATATATATATATATATATATATACACACACAAACACACACACACACACACACACACACACACACACACACACACACACACACACACACACACACACACACACACACACACAGAGTATGTCTTATTTTGCTTATTTTATGCTTGGGTATTGGCATGACCCATGGACTACTCTAACTACCCAGTAAATAATTTACCAAATAAACAAAGAAACAAGCACACAAACAAAAAATAAATATAAAGCTGCATAAATGCATAAAAAATAAAATAAGTAAATGAATAAATAAATAAATAAATACATACATCTAATTGTCCAGGGGAATGTGTGCTGTGAGGAACTGCCCTGCTAGGCACTTCTGGAGAATTAAAAGACTATGCCATTTACCCCATAAGAGCAGCTTGAAAGCTTCCATTGACATGACTGGTAACTGGCCAGTCAGTACTTGGCTATTAAAGAAGACTCCATTAGGTGGGAATCACTTTGCTTTTTTGAGGTGCATTTGAAAGAATATGGATCAAATATGAACCCCTTACATTTTAGGAGTTCATGCACACTACTTGTGGACCAGACCATAGGCAAAATGAGCCCCTTGTGTCCTGCTTGGATGTGCTAGGCCCGTATATGTTTAGAACTGTGTTTTTTCATCTGTTTTAAATGACGCCTTGACTATAGCAGGCAGTCATCAAGAACTTTACTCTGGATCCAAACATTCCACATAGTTACTACCACATAGTTCATTTTTCATTTATTGATAAACTCATTAAGAAGATGGTGGTTAAACATAGCCTTGCAGTGAGATTGTACTTACATGAGTGGTTAACCAGCTTCTTACAGCTACACATCAAAGAAATTATTCTATAAGGGTCCATGAGGAACTCTCTGAAGAATTCACCATGACTCAACATATAATCCTTTTGGAGCACCTGAAGATGTAATGTGGTGACTTTGGCACAGACTTTGAAAGGTTCATTGCCCTACCTTTCTGAGTGCACTCAGAGTGTGTTCTTACAGGTTAAATACTCTTTGAGATATGCCACGAAATGTGTCTCACTATTTATTGAAATGACTAATCATGGCATTAATAAACTAAATAAAGTGCAAGAAAGTAAAAATTCCCCCACTAATGTTATACTCTTAATCCAAGGTCACATCTTGTCACACTTTTGAAGCATGGAGGGCATTTTATGTTGTTGATAAACAGAAGTTCTTTATTTTATTTTATTTTTTGCCAAAGTTTTATGAATTGCAGTTAGAATTAAAACATTGGTGGTTTTGGAGTGCGCTGAGGGTTGCCTCTTACAAAACACCATATACAAGCTTTGTGTTTGGATGTATGTAAGTGCAGGTAGCATTATAACAGCTGTTTTAGGACATTTTGGGATTTGCTGTTTTGGTATTCAAAACTTTTGGTATCAGTCTTTTGGATATCAGTGAGTTACAGTTAATTTTTCTAAATGGAAAGCTTTATAACCCTCAAGTTCTTCAACACATGCACCAGTTGTGAAATATATGTTGGACCATGCATAGCTGTGCATTGTACTGTATATGCAGTGCTGCATGGCTTCGTAAAATGAACCTTTACTGTTTTAAACTTCTCTTCAGATTACTAATAGCATACTGCATTATTTACATTCAAAGACTTGGACTAGGGAATGTTTTCCAGCCTATTCTTAGTATACTACTTTTATCAGCCTGCATACATAAGTATGCATCTGTCAAAGTTCAGAGTTCGGAGGAAGCCAAAAATCATTGCAGCATTCAGCTGACAAAAGACTAAGAAAGCAACCTGGAAAGGATGTTAATCAATCCAAGGACACAAGCTCAGGGTACACACACATGCACATACCCGCACACTCACACACACACACACACCCGCACACACACACACACACACACACACACACACACACACACACACACACACACAGACACAGGGTACACACACGCACACACACACACACGCACACACACACACACACACAGGGTACACACAAACACACACACACACACACACAGGGTACATGCACACACACACACACACACACACACACACACACACACACACACACACACACACACACAGGGTACACACACACACACACACACACACACACACACACACACACACACACACACACACACACACACACACACACACACACACACACACACACACACACACACACACACACACACACTCTTGCACAGACCTGCACGCACTCATCTGACACACTTCCGCACACTCCTGCACATACTCACGCGCGCGCGCACACATACACCCGCACACCTCACACACGTACACCTGCACACCTCACACATACACCCTTGCACACTCACACACACACACCCTAGCAAACTCACACACACACACCCTAGCACACTCACACACTCACCCTAGCACACTTGCACACTTGCACACTCACACACACACACACACCCGCACACACCCGCACACACACACACACACACACACGCACACACCCGCACACACACACACACACACACACACACACACACACACACACACACACACACACACACACACGACCCTCTATGAACAGTCTGGAAGAATGCAAATTCAACTACAGCACGTACTGGGGATACGAGTGGAAAAAGTAGCTTCTGATAAAAAAAACGTGGACACAAGGATGGCACACAGACTGTACATAAAAGGGACCTTATCTGAGAACCAAACTGGATAATCAATCACTTTGAGGTGGTAATGTTAACCACAGTAACAGCCTCAAGTTGACATGTTCATTTTAATGTTTCATAAAATAAAGTGTGGACTGTGTTTACTCTGCCTTTCACCGAGATGATGAAAATGGGACCTACTAATGGGAGAAATGCAATTAGAACTCAAAGCTTTATTTCTGAGTTATTACAATAAACACTGAATTGTATTTCAAGGAAATCTGCAATAGCCAGTTTAACTGTCATAGCTGTTGAAAATGCACACATTTCACTTGTAGAAATTACTAAACTGACACAGGTTTAACAGTGCTTCTAATACGTAAACTATTTACTCTGAGTTACTTCAAAGCTCTGCTAGGAGTACATCTTTACTATTAAATGATTCATAGCTCATGACGAATCCATGCAGTAGGTACAAAATCATTAATCACAGTCAGGGAGAATCACCACCACTGCCTTATATTTGATACAGTGCAGTAAGCAGTGACCCTGCTGTCATTTACTGATACTTCTTTCCTTTCCTCATTTCATAAAAAGCCACAGTCTTCTGGCCACAAGTGAAGTATGAAGGGAATGACATTTTCTTATCAAAGAGCTCCTTTAAGTTATGTACGTATTCATCAAGCAGATTGGATTTTAAATGGGCAATAAATACAAGACTGTCAGACTACACCAATGAGGCTGTGCAGGACAGTTTTTTTTCATTCTTTTTGGTGGTGGTGGTGGTTGTGGAATCTTTACAGAGCATGGGAAATAACTTTTAAGAAAGCTCATCTTTTCAAGGGTCATGGGCATTATCTTGTATCTGCTTAAAAGACATGATACCTACATTCTGAAGCTCAGTATGCACATGATATTTTGATGACAAAATACAAAACTAAAGCTCAGGAGAGAGTAGACAAACACTTCAGAAATGTAGAAAAGAAATAAACATAAATATGCATAAAATAACAGTACTATAATACAAACCAATACAATGTTATACCATGTCATGTATTATATAATATAAATGCCACCTCAGGTCTCCTGCAAAAATAAACCATAGACCACGCTTGACTAACCCAGGCATCAAAAGGAAATACATAACATATAAAGAATGTGACCCAGTAACTAAACCTCTTTATAAGCTGTTTAATCTGAGCCTGGCTACAAGCTCAGTCCTGACATATTGCATATTGTACTGATGAAGTCACTCCAAAAAGGAACCCAACTACTGACTCCATAATTATCAGGCCATCAGCCTGACGCATCTCATTTGCAAGGCCATGGAACACATTATAATAGACTTGATTATAACAGACATTAATATTCTCATCAGCAATTTTCATAGTAGATCTTAAACCTGGTTAATTTCTTTAAAAAGGTATCTTAAACTGTTGGCAGTGGTTACTCTGTACATACACCTAGCCTGCCTTGATTTGTCCAAAACATTTGACAACATTCCCCATATCCCCTGTTATAACTAATAAACTAAATGCATTGCAATTAGATCCCTTTGTGCTAAAATGGATATCAAATTGGATAAAAAACAGAACTCACAAAGTGTGAGTGGCAGGAGCAGAATCGGAGAACATGAAGGTGACATGATGTATCAAGTGAGGCTCAATGCTGGGACCACTTTTGTTTGGCATTCAGTTCTCTGACCTACAAACTAAAAATCAAGACCTATGGCTAACCAAGTCTGCAGATGAGTGAAATTGGAGCCACTGTCAAAAAATAATAAGAATAATTTTTTTGTAGTATGTATTTTAAAGCTCAGTTTTTATTAGTGAACTAGGTGCATAACATATTTCAAGGAGTGAACTTCACACCCTCCACACTGTTTCTGCTTGGTTTGTTTTTGGAATGCTACGGATTTTTCTTTTTACTTCATTACAAAAGTTCTTAGGTAAATATTTTTAATATTCTCTCTTTCGGTATCTGTTTAATAATGCATGATTTTGTTCTGTGTTTTTCAAACTCAAAAAAAGTTTTAATAACATAATTGTTCCATGGATAAATTTCTTTTTTCTCACTCTATATTTCTTAAGAAAAACATCTAAAACTTAAGCAGTCTCAAAGAAAATGTCACACTATGTCTCTTTGTTTATTAGAATAAACGCTGTTATCTCCAACTATCTTGTTCCAAATCTGTCCAACTCGATTCCTTCTTTTCATTGAATTCTGACAACATACTTCCTCCTTTCCACTTCTTCTGTTTTCTTAGTCTCCTTTTCTGCTGCTTTTTGTGTCCCTACTATTTCCATGAATGATTTCTTCTTCTTTTCTTCTCTGCTGCTCAAATTCTCCATTATTTCACCCCACCGAGCTTTCTTTCTTGCATCTGGTTCGCTCTGCTCCAATAAATTCTCCAGCATATCATCCTGCAACCCTCCCAAATGAAGGGTTGTAATTATAATTTATCCTTCATGCTTCGACCCTTTAAACAGCTCCCTTTTCTCAGAATCTTCCATCTGATCTCCTTTTTCAATAACCCAAACAACATTTTCTTCTATCATTGATGAAAACATATCTGCAGTACTGGCATTTGCCTCAGCTGCACTTTCTTCTACCGCCATCTTTATGTACCATTCTCCCAGACATCTCCACCCTAAGAATGAAACAGACACTTGCATTCATTAGCAGTCCTACTACAAGTGATAGAGTAGGGGAATTTCCCCTGATGCCCTTTTTAATTTCTATTTAATCATAGCCTCCAGACAGGCTTCATTCCTAGGGAATGGAGAACAGTCATCTATCTACAAAAAGGCAGACCATCAACAGATGCAGGGAACTAGAGACCCATAGATTTGACTAGTTCTATATTCAAGGCCATGGAAAGAATTATTGTGGACCAGATAAGGAAAGACATAGGAAAACTTCAAACACTTTCAAAAACTTAGAGGACTTCTTGAAGATAGTCGCTAGAGCCAATCACAAGGGCAAAATGGAATATGCTGCCTACCTAAACCTGGCAAAGACATTTGACACAACAACTCATTTGTGTTTTATAGACAAAACGATAAATTTAGGCATAAATCCCTATGTCACCCAATGGAAAACCAAATGAGCTTGGGAACTCAGGTTGACAGTAACCTGAACTTTGATCACCATGTGTTCAAGATAGTGAAAAAAGCCTTCTATGTGGATCATCTTATAAGGAAATCATAGTCCCACTATACTCAGCCCTCATTAGTCCAATAACCGAGTACAATCCACCCTTCAGTATGTACCTGACCAGGGATTTGCCAAATTTGGATCAGCCACAGATGTTCCTCACTAAAAGAATATAGGGTAGAAATAATATCTTCTATGGCGATGGGAAATTACAAATTCATCCCTGACTTGTCACTTTTTGCCCTTATGAACAGGGGCAGTTTGTAAATGCCCAAAGGCACATGCATATACCAAAATCATTCTAGCCCACAGGCATTGATAATGGGAAAATTGGGGCATTAATGGCTAGGCTTAAAAAGGCTCTAGGGCTGTTAGTCTAGTAACCTCCTATGACCCTATAAACCTATGACACCTGACCAAATTTCCAGCAGTAGCATAACCACCCTGGGCCTTATCTGTAAACAGGCAAGTAGCTTGGTCGGACTAACCAGGCCAACAAAGTATAAAGAAAGAAAGAAAGAAAGAAAGAAAGAAAGAAAGAAAGAAAGAAAGAAACTAATTAATTAAATTAATTAATTAATTAATTAATTAATTAATTAATTAATTAATTAAATGCATTAATAATCTTTCCTTTGATTCAAAGATAATGTCACAAAAAGTCCCTTTACCAATTAAGATTAAATCTTTTACTTGTGGCACTTTTATTTCTAAAGGCAAAATCACATTGTCCCATATTCATAACTGTTTAATGGTTTGTTCTTTTTGTTCTTTTTTGCTTGAATTCTTGCTATATACTTCTTTTTTGCTGCAATTCAATTTCTTTTTTCTTCCAAACTCTCATCTCTGCTAGCACAATCATATAAGTCCTTCTCTCTTCTTGTTTCTGACCTCAGCATTTCTCAGATTATCATTATCTTGATATATTTTATTTATTATCTCTCCACACAATGCCTCCTATTCATTCTCCACTTCAGCTTGCTAAATCAGTTATTGCAGTATATCATCCTATAACCCTCTTGGCTGGAGGGTTGCAACAACACATTCCTTCTGCAATGTTCCTCCTTCAGTATCCATTATTTCATTTGTTTCAAATAGTTTCCATTGAAACAAACTTTCTGAATTGGCCTCACCTCAATCTGCTATGCAGTCTCTCATACAACTCCCAACTGCCACTGAGCTAGGAATGAAAGTTACATGCCATCTCTTCACACTAGCAATGAGTACGAGAAAGTCCCTAGTGCCCTGGCCAAATTTCCCTTTGTAGTACAAATTCCACTTGGGGTCTCCCCTGAAAAGATGCCACCAGGATAGAGGAAATAACCTGGTCAACAAAGCATAAATAAGGAAATAAATAAATTAACAGGTGAACTCTCCACTTGTGCACATAATGACATTGAACAGAGTGTGCAAGGTAAGAGTCCTCCATATGTCGTTACACAGCATACAACAGTGTACTCAGCTACCTGAGTAGTAATGTCATCAATTGACTATAGGCTCAACAGCAGAAATGAGCTGTTCCACTATACAAATAAATTTAAAAGATGCCCACAGCAGAATGGCTGTTGTTGCTGCTGGTAGTATAGTTATATTTCTGAGACAACCAGAGGAAAGTGACACACAGAAGGTTTAAGGGCAGGATCTCACACTCCAACACTCAACACCATGTTAGGAGCTCTGCAGGAAGTAATACTGGATCACAAATTCAAATATACAGCGACATTATACTACAGGCTGTAGAGGGAGAAAATCCATACAACTCAACACCAGTGTCTTCAGACCCACTGGAACACTAGATGATGGCAAAAATTCAGAGGTAACATTGTCTGCTGTGACACCTTTACATATTGCATGACACAGGCATATGCTACATCTATCTCAGGAAACATGTAAGCACTAGTTGCCCAGCAGCTAATGTGCTATGATACTTTTAAAGCTCAGCTAGAAAAGCCTGCAGGGTATACATGATAATTTCTAGCACTACATGGAAATTGCAGAGAGTAGGGATAATTCCATAATCACATTGATCCATAATATGGTAGCACACCAAGCATCCTTGTGGAATCCATATTGGAAGGGGAACATGACATGGTACTGTACAGGCACATGGGGGCATTTCACATCACACTACAAGTGCTTCTCAAGATGGTAGTTGAAATTGTAGGGGGACACAGTACTATTCATGCAGGCCATGTCAGCATTAATCTAAACATAGCAGAACCTCTCATTCAAGGTCTCTGTCTCACAGCATTGCAAGATCAGTGTTTGTAGGATCATCTACTTCAAGTAGTTCACATAATTGCAGCAAGTCACCATCCAGCTCACATGACATCCCTTCCACAAGATCACATGCACATTAATTTACTTTATTTTTAGGGGACATTGTATGTATGACACTTTTGATCTTGACTTACTGTGTCTGAAGCTAGACATTTCATGTTCTTAAAATATGAAACATGCCTTTCAATACACATATATCAATGTTTAAGTTCAAAGGCAATTTTGTAAATAAAAAAATAGATAACTGAAGAAAATGTCTGTGCACAATGTTAACCATTATTAAGAAGTTTTGCATACACATATATTTCATTTCAATGATGGCAGGGCTTATAATTAAAGAAAATAATCTGGAAATAAAGGTGAATGACCTAAGTAAAATACAGTCTTGTACACCATTAAGAGACCATCCATTATCAATAGTTTCAGTTGAGCAAGGGTAAGGTGAAAGTTACACATAAAACAAATAATACATACTATTAAGAGGGTAAGACACAAATGAAAAGACATACAATCTACACTGGCACTGTTGCTACTTCACCCTCAGCACTGCACAAATGATGATTGTTATTTCTGAGGACACAGCTTGGTCTGTATGGTATAATGAATTAATCTGATGTGCAGCACCTTTTCAGAAAACGGTAAATCATTTCTAATATATCATAGTTAAAACTGAAGAAACATTGAATAATAAAAAGCATGTGATACATTTTTCATTGTAGTACAAGGTATGAACTCATGTTAAATGCAAGCTTTGAGACTGTAATGTATACAATTTGGAGAAATCCAAGAAGTCGGCTACTGAAACAATATTTTTTAATAAATTTACCATTTCAACAAATTTCAGTACATGCATCCTTAAGTACAGTCCATAAGAAAAAATTCTTCTATGAAACAGTTAAACATGTAAATATTCCTTATATGATGTCTTCTAACATCACTGAACAGGCATAACTTTTATAAACAATAATATGAGTTACTGTTCTAAAATAAAATAAATTAAAGATAACAGGGAGTATCTGATGACCAGTGACTGTATACCGTGCACCACACTTCATAGCCCACACAGAGCACTGCATGCATCAATTATACTCTGTGTTTTTATAAAAAAGGAAACACTATCCAGAATGTCATGGTCCATAATACTGGAGTAGACAGCACATCTATACCTGCTGCCAGCTGGTCATCATTAACCACGGTAAGATCTGCACTGGGAGCTGCAATGACACAACTGGCCACTTTGCCATCAGAACAGTACATGATCATGTTTTGTAGAATGCAACAAACTGTAGACATCCTACATGTAGTAGCTGGGTCATATTGAAGGGCACCCCCAGACTCATCCAGACTTTTAAAACATGCCAAATATTCTCTCAATGGCAATACAAGTTTGAAACAAGGCTCTATTAATATGATATACTGCAGCCCCTGTTGAATTTCTCATAGGTATGAGCCATGGCTGCAGTGGATGTCCTGCATCACCTGAAGAACAGAACAAAAACAGAGATAAGGAGGAATAAAAGAGAGGAAACATGGTTTAGTATTAAGCAATACCTTTTACCATGAATAACTAATTGAATAATAAAAACAACAATTTTCATTAAAGGACAAGCTATCCTTTGGGAATCCTACCATGCAGGAAGAGGTAGTAAGTCAAATATGTGAACTGTGCTCTGCCAGGATTCTTAGTAGATACATTGGTGATGTACCTCTGTGCATCACACATTACCTGCTCTCTCCATGAACCTGATGAGACCTTGATGCCAATATGGGTACAATCTATCAGTCCAAGCAAATAAGGGAAATGTGCCTCCCCATAAAAGGCATGCATAGTGTGGGCTCAGTCCTGAGGTGTCACTGGAAAATATATGCACTCAACCACAGGTGCCAAGAGTATGTATAGGAACTGCTGAAGTATCCTTGAGGTAGAAGTCTGGGAAATACCCAACAGGTCCCCATTCTGTCTCAGAAAGGTCCCCATGACAAGCATAGTAAAAGCTATACAAACATTAATATCCACCACATACTCCTGCATGGGCATACATGTTCAGCAGGACCGTCACACTATCCCTGTCCAGGGGAGTGGCCAAGATGCAGACTGGCTCACAGCATCTTTTCTTAGTTCTGCTATCCAAAAGATATTTCTGACAGAAAATTTTAAATACCAGATATTGTAGACTTATTATATTTGCTGAGTTATTTCTACTAACATTACTGGAAGCCTGCATCAAAAACAATTTGGCTTAAATCGTTGTTTTTTTTATCAAAAAACAAGAAAGAAAAGCATTGATTCCTACTTAAAATGAGCTTCTCAAAGAATACCTCGCAGGACCAGACAATAAAAAAGGAACTGCAGTCTTTGTTAACCACTATGCAGGACTCAATCTATCAAATTTGACAAAATGGACAATAAACTAGACACCTTTAAAGAGAAATGTACAAAACAAACAGAACAACTACAAGAACTAATTGTAAAACAGAAGTCTGAAATAGCTGATATGGAAGACTTTCTAAATGATGTGGAGGGCAGACTTACAGAACAAGAACTTCAGCTTGACTTTCTTTCCAAGCTAAATGCCTCACTGCTAAATAAAACAGATGACCCAGAGAATAGGTCAAGAAGAAATAGCCTTCATATCTGTGGGCTGCCAGAAAGGACAGAGGCAGAACACACGGTGAACTTCCTTACCTCTTGGCTATCGGGTGTCTTAAAACTGCCAGGATCTCTTTCATATGTGATTGAAAGCACCCATAGAGATTTAACAGTATCTTAATCATCCAACAAAATAAAGAGCTCGAAAACGATAATAGTAAAAATTGTTCTCATCACAGGATAAAGAACTATCCTGAAGGCAGTATGGTTAAACTCACCAGTTAAATATAAGGACAACATAATCAGATTTGACAATGATTATTCAGGAGGAGTAATTACTAAAAGAAAAGAATGCTTGCCTTTGATAAAGGAACTTAAAAAAAGATAACCCAAAGTTCACTTGTTTCCTGCAAGAATAAAAATCTTTTTTTACTGCAGGTCCCAAAACTTTTGACACACTAGAAGCAGTCGTATCTTATTTATCAACTCATAAGACCTTGGACAAAGTGGAAGAAATGGATTGGAGTAGTTTCTCTTTGAATGATCAGGCAGAAAGAAGTGAGGAATACAAATGACAAGAAAAAAGAAAAAGTTAAGGGACAAATAAAGGATAAGTATCACTTTTTTTAGTTATGTTGTTAGCTTAAAAATTCCTTTTTAAATGCTCCTATTACTTAATAACATGTCAAATCTATGAAACAACATGAAATATAAGGCAAGCAGGGTGCCTTATAACAAAAGGACTCAACCTCAAATAAACAAGGTAAAACATTTCATTATTTTATAATTATTTATATTTATGTCATAAATATTAAATGTCACCTAAAACTTAATATATTGCATCTATATTTTATTATTAGTGCTAAACAATACATATTTTAAAAACTGAAGGTTACTTTTGTTTATAACAAGAAAAAGGAAAATGGGAGAAAATGGGAAATAGTGTGATTTAGTCACTGTTATTTAAGTAATGATATCACACAGTTCTTAAGAAATTACATTAATCCTTTAATGCTACATTACTGAGCAAAAACAGGCAAAATTATAAAGCAGTTAGTCTAAATAATCCCTGGGATTCACTAATCTTCCTTGTAGGAATAAGTTATTCCTGCATGGAAATGGCCGTTTAAGAGCAGCATGGCAGCGCGCCATGCATAGTAATGAAGCTGCGCTGCCTCTGCTCCTAAATGGACATGGACCGTGGATGAGTGCAGGGGGGTGTGTCTGAGAGTAGAGCTCTCACAATACACATGCCTCTGTAGTCAGAAAGTATCGCCCAGCAATTATAATGAGTGAGAATGTTCACAGGAGGCTGCATACCTCCCAACTGTACAAATCATTGCAGAATGTCCAGATTACTTACCCACACAGCACCCAATTTGTCCTGGCAAATCACTGGGATGATGTCTGGATTGAAGTCAGTAAATAACGGCATACATTTCAGTGTCAGACTTCAAATCCATCAGAAAATGTATATTTAAACAAATTGTGTTACTCTAACCACTGCCCCAAGTTTATAAGAGTAATAATGAAAATATGACCATAGTTGTACCACAATAGGTCAAGCTTTGTCCAGATAGTTTGCCTGAAGAGGCTGAGAGGTATGGGGTGCTGCTAGGATGTCTGCCAAATGTGCAGATGCAGGCAGGAATCCACAGTAATAAGTGAAACCTGTCCCTTCCAAAAAAAATAGCAGTAGAGAATTTTTTTTATCAAACAGATTGAATTTAACAGTAGGTGCACAGATTTTCCAATTGCTTAGCTAATATTGCGGGGTAAGCAGGAGTAAGCAGTTTTAAGCATTAGTAAGTGGGTTTAAGCCTGTTTGCACAGGGGTAAGCAATGCACACACAGGTTAAGCAATTTTGAAGCTCTCTGTAAGCATATTTAACCGGAAGTTAGCATTGCTTACAGTCATGCAAATCCGCTTATAGATACTTAAAAGTGCCTTAATCACTCTGTATCCAACAGCCGCTGTTCTGCCCAGTAACAAAATAAACAGCCCTTGTAGGTCTTGAACTCAGGACCCTGCACACTAAATTAACAGCAATTAACCAGTAAGTCATCACAGCAGTACATAAAATGGAGGTATCCCCAAACAGATCCTCACTATAGCAAAATAACAATTTACATGTGAAAGGAATCTATATACAGTTTTATGTTGTATAACTTACTAAATAACATAAATATGTGAACTGGAGTACTGCATTAAGTCCAGATGTGAGGTTTCATTGTAATAAAGTGGTGAAATCCCCCAATAAACACAAGGACTCCATACAGTGTACGTACATATGAATCACAGATATTAAACAAATATCTAACATGTTTGTTTGTGTCTTTCGGCTTTTCCCGGTTAGGGGTCGCCACAGCGGAACTCGTGTCTACTAATGATTGGTAGTTAATTTTTACGTACCGGCTTCCCAGGACTGGCACACAACCTTCAAAGAAGGTACGCCCATTCATGCATGTCTCTACACAGAAGATGCTCTACCTGAGAATTGAACCGGACAGCGTCTTACTGTGAGGTGACAACACTACCGCAGCACCACCACTGCGGCAAACAAATATCTAACATGTAATGAATAATAAATCAATGCCAAACAGCAACTAGTGTGCAAATTTAAAAATAAGCAACACTAAGCATTGCACACCCCTGCTTACTAGGTGTAAGCAATGTGTAGGCCAGCTAAATCAATCTGCCCATTGGTATACCCCTTTAAGCAATGCCAACCTTAGGTAAGCAGGTTTGCCCATAGCTTAGCTTTTTCAAAACCGTCCAAAGTGTGGGAAATTGGCCCTATTTAAACCCCACAGGTGGGAATAAATCTCATAAAGGGTTGCAGCTTCCTCCTGTAGGCACTATGGCTAGTGTGGGAGAAGGATCGCGCTTCCAGGCACAGCTCTGGGGCATCCAGGAGTCCAAAGTTATGGCAGGACTCCTTGTTAAAGACCATGAGCAGAGACTGCTGCAGGGTCAGTACCAGGGTTCTCAATATAAAGCGGAAGCCTGGAACTGTCTCACCCGTGACCTCACCAGTGCCACTGGCTTCCCTTGAACTGGTGAGCAGGTCAGGCATTACTATGCTGACCTGAAACAGAGAAAGACGGAGTTCTTGGATCAGCGGATCCAAGAAGCTAGGCAGGTGGGTGATGTCCCAGCTGTGTGTAAGTACCCATCCTACTATCTGTTTAATAATTGCCAGGTCATGTATATTATGGATAGGTATGGCTAAATATTCCTCTTATGTCTATGACAGCAGCAGACGAGTGGGCCTGTAGGCAGCAGGGGCTACATCGCGAGGCAGGTTAGTAATAATCTTGCATGTACTGTCATAAGAAATAAATCTAAAAGTAATAGAAAGTTAATTGCCAGTATAAAACCTGTATTGTGTATGGCATGTACTGAATAAACCAGACAATATAGCAGGAAGAGTCTCATATAGGTTGTATGTAAATAAAAGGGTAACAGCCTGGAAATAAAGGTCTAACTCCTGGACTGCTTGTGTTTACTATGGTATCATATGGTAATGTAGTATTGCAATCTCTTAACGGTGCTGTTGTATTAAGCACTGTTACCCACATTGTGCAACATAAATAAAATGTGTATGAATGCCTGCATATCACTGTTGTAATCACAAGGTCATATTGTACAACTGAGAGAGACTTAGACAGAAAACAGTGAAAAGCTAGGCAACATAATCCAAATAGCACACTCAAATGAGATGTGAAATGTTGTATTTTTAGCACACACAGCCATGGTTCGAATCCTGGGAGTGGTTGTAAGCTGTATGCAGAATCATACCCCAAACAAAAAAGACCATAGTGAAGAACTTCTCTAAAGCAAACTTCACACTACTCAAGACTGGTGTGGTATCCTTCAAGGCCCCTGAGTCAGAGGAAACCACAACCCAAGCTGCGGAAGCCCTTACAAATGCCTTCTATGAACACCTCCAGGACTGCATGGATCAGGCAATCCCAAATAAAACCAAGACTCTTTCCACAAAGGGCAAACGTCCAGTCTGGTGGACCCCAGCCATTAACAAACTTTACAATAAGAGGAGAAAGCTATTACATGATAGAACAAAATCCATAAAAGGGAAGTCACCCCTGATCATTATTAGTAAAAAATACGAGCACTCATAAAATCAACTAAGGCCAATTTTGAGAGAAAAATTGCCATGGATTCAAAGGACAATCATAAGGCCTTTTTCAGCTATGTTAGGAACCTGGGTGGAAACTCACAGATATGCTCAGAATTAGTCCAAAATGATACAAAAATCACTGAACCCACAGACATTGCCAACATACTGGCAGACAGGTTCAGTGCAAACTTCACCCCTCTCCCCTAAAGGAGAGATAACTATCCCAGCCGAGTGTAGCCTCCCGGACATCTCAAATGCAGGTGAAAGCTGCTCTCTAAAGCTAAAAACACAGCATCAATGGGACCGGATGGTGTCCCCGGCTGTGTGCTACACGAGCTAAATGAGGAATTAAACCCGCACATAAGGCAGCTGTTTAATCTCAGCCTTACCACAGGATACGTGCCCAAGGAGTGGCGACGGCAACTGTGGTCCCACTCCACAAAGGTGGCGCCTCACGGACCCTGGTAATTACCCCCATAAGCTTAACAAGTCTAGTCTGCAAAGCTATGGAGAGGATCATAATGGAGCTCATAAACAAAGATATAGGGGACTTGCAGACATTGGACCCGACCCAGTTTGGCTTTGTCAAGGGAAGATCATGCCTTTTGAACTTGGTCGACTTCTTGAAATAGTCACCAAGGTCATTGATGAGGAAAGGCAGTCCATACAGCCTACCTTGACCTTGCAAAGGCTTTCGACACAATACCCCACTCGGTATTGTAGAAAAACTTACCAGCTTAAATGTAAACCCATATGTCACAAGATGGGTTGCAAACTGGCTTAAGGACAGAACCCACAGGGTTAGAGTTGCTGGCGCTGTGTCAGACTCCAAGCCGGTCACAAGTGGTGTCCCACAGGGCTCGGTCCTTGGCCCCTATTGTTTGGCATCTACTTCTCAGAAGTACAGGCCAACATGGGAGGACTTTGGCTGACAAAGTTTGCAGATGACTGCAAACTGGGCGCCATAGTGGAAAGTGCATCGGACACTGATATCCTTCAGAAGGGACTCACGGAAACAGATAGCTGGTGCCAGAGCCATGGCCTGAAGTTAAACGCCAAAAATGTATAGTCATACCCTTCGGGAAAAACAAGGTAACCCCAAGCTACCATATAGGTGGCAATCCACTAAGCACAGAAGAGGTTATCAGGGACCTGGGGACCCAGGTTGACAGTGGCCTTTCTTTTGACACTCACATTGCTAAAGTGGTTAGAAAGACCTTCTACATTGCCCACCTGATCATGAAGGATTCACATCCAGATCTAGTGAGGTCATTGTTCCCTGTACTCTTCACTTATCAGACCAATGATCGAGTACAATGCCCCATTCGGGATGTATCTCACCCGACATCTGCAGCAATTGGAGAGACCCCAAAAGTTCCTCACCAAAAGGATAAAGGGACTCCAAAATCTGTCATATGCTGCCAGATTGAAGAAACTCCAGCTCTATTCAGTCGCATACCGTCTGCTCAGAGGTGACATGTGCCTGACATACAAGGCCATGTCCAACCCGGAATTAATGGACATGCTCCACCTCAAAAATCCAAATCCACCAAAACCACTAGAGCAAGCGACTTAAACCTTAGCACGGATATAAATAGGACGTGCTGGAGGGATAGATTTATCACTCAGAGACTCCCTATGCTGTGGAATAAAATCCCAGTCCATGTGAGGCAGAGCACCTCGCTGACTCTGTTCAAGAGAAATCTAGACCTGTGGATGGGAGATCGTAGGTTTACCCCGGGAATCATCTCTGGGTCACTGCTGGACAGAGGCACAACAAACTAATGGGCACAGTATTTTTTCATATAAGGGGTGGCGTAAGCCACAATAATTTGGGCTAGGCTTATAAATGCCTTAGGGCAGATAGCCTAGTATAAACCTATGAACCTATGAACCTATGAACAACTGTACAGATATTGTCAGAAAGTCCATATAATTGGTGTAATTCCCCTGCCTGTCCCTCTGGCAAATCAGTGGGATGATTCCAGAAGTTTAGGCAGCAAATAATGACATACAACTGATTGTCAAACATCATAACTGTCAGAAATATATCTATAAGAACAAAACTGTCACTCTAGCAACTCACCAAATTGTTATGAGAGTAATAAGCAAAGTATGTCCCATCTCCACCCCCCATGTTGTGAAGCTATGACCAGAGTGTGTACAGTAACAGAGTGACACGTATGTGCATAATAATAATGTGGAATCTGGTAATATGTATGGCAACATTCAGGTAGTGTTAACAAACATTCCCTCCATAGATTTGTCAGATATGAAAACTGTGCCTAGAAATAAAAGATTGAAATCTTGGACTGGTACTGTTTAGTCTGGTATTGTATGGCAGTGTTGCAGTATCTGTGAATAATAAGGTATTACTCAGTGCTGTCGTCTACACAGTGCTACATAATAAAACTGTCAAGGAAACCCTGTATAAGAGTGTTGTAATTACAAGGTCAGATTGTAAAACCATGGGAGCCCTATAGACAGAAATCAGAGAAGAGATACACAGCAATATCTATACAGCACACTCAACTGTGATGTACACTGTTTTATTTTTAGCAGACACAGCCATGGTTCAAATCCTGGGAGTGGTAGTAAGCTGTATGCAGAATCATACCCCTCAACTGTGCAGATCTGTCCAGATAATTGGCCCATATCTGCTGCCTGTTACCCTCCCCCCTGGCATATTAGTGTGATGATATGTGACAATTAGGCAGCATTTAATGTCATATAACTGACTGTCAGGCCTGTAAATATTTGGAAAATGTATATGAAAACAAACCTGTCATTGTAGCAACACACCAAAGGTTTATGAGGGCAATAGTCAAAATATGTCCCAGTTTCACCTGCATGTTGTCAAGGCATGCCCAGAGGGTGTGCAATAAGAGATGGAGAGGTATGTGCATAACATCAACCTGGAACCTGGGAATATGCATAGAAACTGTCAGGTAGTGTTAACAAGCAATGCCTCCACAGGTGTACCAGGTATGAGGTGTATACTGCAGGTAAAACACAGTTCATGTATATAGCTGTCTACAACCATACCACTGTCCAAACTAAGGCCATAGGGTAGTGTAATAATACCTGTAAGATACAGATTACAGCACTGAGAACTACAGGGATATACAAGTTGTTAATTGACATCTTTCTCTCCCCCCAACCATATCTGCAGCAATAATCTAAATATGTGTACTATTAAATCTATTGTTGGGACATATGTCCTATTATTTGATAAATACTGAAATTTGTTTCTATGCATGTGTCGTTGAAATACTCCCACATTTGTGGTATGCTGCCATCAATGTACTTGCATGCTGTTGTAATGGCCACTGTGGTTCCATATATGCATGTGTTCTGTTTGCTATGCAACTGTTCTATATCTGGTGTTTTGGGTTAATGGGAATATCTATGCCTGCTGTCATACCTAACCTGGAATGTGTTAACTGCTACTAACAAAAATATGTTTTAAAATTGAAACACCATAGCACGTTTGGGAAGGCCGGTCCTAGTGGACCCACCTCCCCCACCTCATCTGGCCATGGCACCAGGCACCAGCATGTCTGGGGCCCACCCTGGGACCTCCTTGTCTGCTGGTCCTGCAGCACCTTGAGGTGGAACCACCTCAGGGGATGGGGCTCGCCCCCCTGGGAGTAAGTGCGGACAGGTTACTGTCACCCGTCGTCAGGTCCAGGGTCTGGTGCATAGCGAGCTCTGCAGGGAGTTCAGAGATCAGCTACACCAGCTTAAGGGCTACGTGGAACATCTAGAGGGTCAGCCTGCCCCTCCTAACCAGCCCCCAGCACAGCCATCTTTAGGGCCATGAAGGTGCAGTGGTGACTGCCCATGGGTGGGGACCTCACTCGCACTGTTTCCATTAGGGGGCTCATGGGCTTCTGACTTCCAAACACACCTCCCCATCCAAAGTGTTTACCTGCCACATGTGTCATATACCACCCCTGTATGCTGTCTTGACTGTCTTGTCTGTCATCCTACCCAACCTACCTCCCCAAATATACCTACTATGTCAGCGGGGGTGAGCAATGCCTACACAGAATAAGCAATCTAGAGGCTGAGTGTAAATATTTAACTGGAAGTTACCATTGCTTACCGTCACACAAACCCACTTACAACTGCTTAAAAGTGCCTTAATCACTCTGTATCCAATGGTCCTTGTTCTGCTCAGCAACAAAATAATCAGCCTTTGCAAATATCAAACCCAGGACCCTGCACACCAGAAGCAAAGTGATTTATCACTAAGTCATGTCAGATATACATAACCCTGATGTTTTCACAAACATATCATCCAGCACAGTCATTCAACAGTACATGAAATGCATTTATACATGTAGAAGTATGTTTGTGTGTATATACATATATATACATATATATATATATATATATATATACATATATATGTATATACATATATATGGACATACACACACACACATATATATATATATATATATATATATATATATATATATATATATATATATATATAGGTTCATAGGTTCATAGGTTTATACTAGGCTATCTGCCCTAAGGCATTTATAAGCCTAGCCCACATTTTTGTGGCTTACGCCACCCCTTATATGAAAAAATACTGTGCCCATTAGTTTGTTGGGCCTCTGCCCAGCAGTGACACAGAGATGATTCCCGGGGTAAACCTACGATCTCCCATCCACAGGTCAAGATTTCTCTTGAACAGAGCCAGCGAGGTGCTCTGCCTCACATGGACCGGGATTTTATTCCACAGCATAGGGAGTCTCTGAGTGATAAATCTATCCCTCCAGCACATCCTATTTATGTCCGTGCTAAGGTTTAAGTCGCTTGCTCTAGTGGTTTTGGTGGATTTGGATTTTTTGAGGTGGAGCATGTCCATTAATTCCGGGTTGGACATGGCCTTGTATGTCAGGCACATGTCACCTCTGAGCAGACGGTATGCGACTGAATAGAGCTGAAGTTTCTTCAATCTGGCAGCATATGACAGATTTTGGAGTCCCTTTATCCTTTTGGTGAGGAACTTTTGGGGTCTCTCTAATTGCTGCAGATGTCGGGTGAGATACATCCCGAATGGGACATTGTACTCGATCATTGGTCTGATAAGTGAAGAGTACAGGGGAACAATGACCTCACTAGATCTGGATGTGAATCCCTTCATGATCAGGTGGGCAATGTAGAAGGTCTTTCTAACCACTTTAGCAATGTGAGTGTCAAAAGAAAGGCCACTGTCAACCTGGGTCCCCAGGTCCCTGATAACCTCTTCTGTGCTTAGTGGATTGCCACCTATATGGTAGCTTGGGGTTACCTTGTTTTTCCCGAAGGGTATGACTATACATTTTTTGTATATATACACACACACACACACACACACACATATATATATATATATATATATATATATATATATATATATATATATATATTTATTTATTTATATATATATATATTATAGATATAAAAGAGAACACAACAAATACATATATGACCAAAGGCACCGTTAATGGGATTGAGGGGGCCAAGCTAAGTACCTCTTATAATTATTGATATCATCTCCTCCCCCACAACCAAACAGATCTGCCTTGCAATACAATGCCAATGCCTGCAAGTCCCATACCCAGGACCCTACACAACATAGCCACAAGAAGTTAACAGTAATCCATCTCAACTGTATGGTGTCAGCATGGTATCAATAACATATCATGCAGTACAGTCTGGCTACCATAGGGAATGTACAATGTGGAAGCAATAAACAATTCAAAGATACACACACACACACACACACACACACACACACACACACACACACACACACACATACATACACACACACATATATATATATATATATATATATATATATATATATATATATATATATATACACATATATGTATATACACATACATACACATATATGTATAGGAAGATACATATTTAGAGGGTGCACAGCATATTAAACAGCCAGTATTCCTACAGTTACCCGCTTTTAAAATGGACAGTGTATGATACTCTCATACAAAAGACAATTATTGCATGAAACATATACCCACAGAGAAGTCAAAGGATATGACACCACACACAGGTTTGCATACTTAAGAAATGTTTATTTGCATACTATTACAGTTGTATATGCCATATCATATAGCTGTTAGGTGTTTGAAATATATACTAACTGAGTAATGCAACTCTGAAGCAGATCATTTTATACAGTAATCCGAAAGCATAACATATGTTGCTGTCCAGGCTAAGGCTTTCAAGTAGTACAACAGTAAAGAAAAACTGGGCCAGAGGATAACAATCAATCAACAATAAGTAATGGAAATATAGTTTAGCAGCCTCCAATTACACTCTGTACTCAACCCCTAGGGGAAAAGAATTAAGTTGTCACAATGAGGATGTATCTGTTATACATATACATATACGTATACATATACATATAAATATACATATACATATAAATATACATATATATATATATATATACACACACACACATATATATATATATATATATATACACATATATATATATATATATATATATATATACACATATACATTTACATATATATACATATACATATATATATATATATATATATATATATATATATATATATATATATATATATATATATATATACACACATATACATTTACAGATGTCAATAATGGCATTTGACAGAGAAAAGGAAGTTACGTCAAATATAATTCTGAATGAATATTCCAAATCTTCTGATGAGATCATTGTGGTTAGCACCATGTGAAATACTGACTTGCTACAGCTGTCTTTGGGTGTTATTCCAGCATTGGTGGTGAGTTCTGCAGTGTTTTTACTATATATATAGTTAAAAATTAACACGAGTGTGTTTATAATTGTCCAATGCCACACTGTCCCCCTGAAATATAGTGTAGCATTGTTTACATGCCCCACATTTTGCAGTATTCCTAAATGTGGTCTTCTTAGAAGGAATACCCTTCTCCAAGATGGATTTGATGTTAATGCCAACTTTGTAGACAAATCTGGGACAATCACCTAATATGTGTGCTATGTCTTGATCAACTGATATTATCGTGTTAATTTTTGTGGGGGTAATTGTCTAACTAAAATGGTGGTATATATTGCTATCTGCAGGATATGTTCTTGGTTCTATATAGGTAAGACCCAAAGGAGTTTGAATAAACGCATTTATTCTCACCTGTATAGTATTAGAAGAAAGGACGAAAAAAATGCGTTGTATAGACATATAAAACAGTATGGAGACAAACATTATTTTAATTTTGGTATAGTTGATTTTGTGCAGGTTAATAATAGAGGTGGTGACTTTAACAGTTTGCTACTGTATAAAGAATTATGGTGGCAAATTTATACGGATGCCTCTGTTATACCGGGTTTGAATGACACCTTTTCAATTAAGCCATTCTTGGCTTTAAAATGAATAGCATCATATTGTATTTTATTTAAATCAATTCATATTTGTGTTGTCTATTGGTATTTATTTATTTATTTATAACATTATATTTTCAGTGAGCATTGCAGTTCATATTATAATATGAGCAAATTATGTACTACAACAAGTGTGTATTTCTTTAAAATTTTAAACTGAAATGGCACCAAAAATGTTATCAAAGGAACTGTTTAACTAGTTATGGTGTTCTAATGAAGCTTGTTTTCAACAAGTGAAAGCGCTTAACCAGCTTTGGCATTTTGGCTACAATAATAAAAATTTGTTTTATTTTTATTTAATTTCACTCGTGAATTGGCTTTTGTTATCGAAGTTGTTTTGGACCGTGGAAGTGTTGTATTGAGTGGAATTTCCAAAGACACAGAGGCAATATACTGCGCACAGTGCTTTTTTGTTTTTGTTTTCGATTTTTTAATTCTTTGGTCGTCGCACTATTCGCTGAGGTAGTGTTCTTTGTTGTGCCTCATGGAGTCTGATCGGGAATCCTCTTCGAATTCACTACACAGTCCTGTGAATTTGTATATCCAGTCAGTGAAGGCAGAATTAACTGAATTGAGGGGTGAGGTAACCAAGCTTACTACACTACTTAACCATCTTAGTAGTGTCTTTTTAGACACTCGTACGGGATCTAAAGGGTAGGATGACTGCCTTTGTTCTCCAGCGGCTGTGCACAGCTGTAACAGTAAGAATTGTGAAACTTATGTGGCTCAAGGGAACAATAACGGCAGCGAAGAGGACTTAAGACTGTCCAATTTGTCGATTCATTCTACTAATATACCTAATGGACAGGGTACATGCAAAGGTACCATCATTGCCAACACAGTGAGTACCAATAGTATGAATTTTAAATCTTTGGATATTCCGCCTGCTCCACTAGCAGGAGCCCAACGTAGTAGCAGTAAAATAGGTACTCCTGATTTCACATTTGATTTTTCATTTGGAGAAGTCAACGACGAAGCTTGTCGGATAGGCACAAAGCCTAAGAGAATGAAATTGTATTACATTTATGCTACTACTGTTAAGGGTGCTGATAAAGGCAATGACTTTGTGGACAATGCAATGACGGACAATACTGACATTGGAAGAAACAGTACATGTAATAACAAGAATGTAGTTAATATGGATCTTTTTAAAGCATTTATTGACAAAAATTGTTTTTTTGACAATACATCTAGTGCAGCGGTTGGCAGTAGGTTGCACATACCGAAGGAGAAGCACAAGGGCACTTTATCAGATTTAATTTATGATTTGGGCAGGAAACTGTTTCAAATTAATAATATTAAATTAGATAATGCTTACCTTTCTAGATGTATAGCAACTAAGATAGTCCCAATGGGACTGAGATTTTTTAAATTTCCCATGGGTGTGGATGTTACTGAGAATGTCATGTTAGAATTTAATAGTTTGTTTGATCAATGTGGTTTCAAATATATGTCTGTGTTAATGAAATTCAACGATGAGAGGTTGTTCCATTTAATTTATGAAGTAGAAGAGTTAAACACATCCATCAAGAATGATTTACTCTTCTCTCAATGGGAGAATTTATATACTAAGCAGTTTACTAATGCTGAACATAATATATCTAAAGTATATGAACGTAAGATGAAAAAATTACAAAGGGATTTGGACCAATACAAAAGGGGTAAAGCCTATATGTGGGAAAAGAATTCTAAAAAGTATTCCAACTACAAGAGGGGGGAGCAGAATTTTGGGACTGGTAAAACTCATACACAACGCAGTCATGATGGGGGTGACAATCCTGATTTTTTATATGTAGAACACAGAGGGAGGGAGAGAAGGTGGACAAGGGGATACAGACGAGACTCACAGTTCCACCCTTACCCCAGGTCTCAATGATAGAGTCTAGTTATGATGCGCCCTTGGCAGTTACTGATGACACAGTTGAGGTTTTAGATACAGATGATGGCATCATACAGGCAGGGGTTACTTACACTTACAGGAACTTTAATATATACAGTTACACTAATTATAAATTGAATATTGTACACTTTGATTTATTATCCAAGGGGATAAAATATATTCCCACAAAAAAGTTTAATTTAGTGGATTGTATTTGTGAAATCAAAAGGTATTTTAGGAAGTTAAATTTAGCCATTTTGTTTAAAGGCAAAAGAACTGTTGGTACCTCAAATATTTTTGAGACCCCGTACCTAACATTAAAAAGAAGAGCATGTTTATACCCCCTATGCACCCCACTATCTCTATGTTTGATAAAGTAGTGACTCGACAGATTTATCAGTTAGATAGGCAGATAGCTGGATATCATGTCGGGTCTAATCTAACAGTGGAAGAGCGTAAGGTGCTTCAGGAACTGAGAAGTGCTAGTAATATCAGAATTATGAAACCAGACAAGGGAAAGGGTGCAGTTATCTTTGATAGTCTTTTATATTCTTGTAAGATACATGATTTGTTGTATAGTTCTGGGAACTACTCTATGGTATCCCTTAATGAAATTAATTTAGGATATAGAAAAACTGATATGTGCATTGAGGAATACTTAATTGATAATAGGATTAATGACGATATTTATAAGTATATTAAAGTTGATTATCCTGTTTTAGCCTCAATAGTAGGTATCCCTAAAATACACAAAAGTATAGAAGAACCCCCTTTTAGACCGATTATTTCAGGGAGTAGGTCTAAGACCTTCCAAATAGGTAAGGTCATTGACATTTATTTGAAACATGTTTATGGTAAGATCTCACATATAGCTAAGGACTCATGGGAATTTTT